>NC_138146.1:34747623-35052623 GCF_964199315.1 Orbicella franksi
TCAAAAGTCGACTGGCTTCGCAACATATAACTCCCTTATTACGTATGCGAGTTCAGATTTAAACCGGAGCAAATAATTTTAAGCCGGAAGTATTCCTTTGTTTTGGAAGAGACTGCACAATAATCAAATGTGTTGATCTGAAAAGAACGCAATCGCTGGTTTCACCTAAAGGTTAATGACATCATTTTAACTGACCGAGTTTGACTTGAGCAGTTACACTCTCTTTTTTTTTGTAAAAAACAGTGTTTATCCAGCTGAGGCTGAAGTATTCTAATTGTTCTGCCAATTGTAGGCTGAAAATTTTCTTGTGAATATTCTTAGATTATTTCCTCTCTGTCTGGAATATGCCGCATGAACAATAAAATTTAATTTTATCTTTTCCGTCGGAATGAAAATTTATCCAACAGCAAAGATGACGACAGAAAGCGGACATCGAAAAATCTCAGATTTATTTGCAAAAGAGCTCTGATTGCAAAGTCTCTTTTACAAACCGTGGAAAATAAATAAACCCACAGAATTTTACGAATTTAAAATTTGTTAAACCACAATTTCGGAAAGTGGGCGATGAAATGCTAAAACAAAAAATAACAACAAAAAAATTTCTTCAATGGAGTAATTCCTTTTCGGTATTACATCAGCCGTTTGCCAAATAAAAAGACAAAAGAAAAATATGATTACTCAGGTTGTCGGACAGTAGATATCGTTTCCATGGTGAACGAACGGGTTGCCAAGCATTCGTGCCACGTACAAGGGATTATTTTAGCCTATTTTGAGCCCGTCTTTCGTGTGACGGGGGCATAGCTCAGTGGTAGAGCATTCGACTGCAGATCGAGAGGTCCCTGGTTCGAACCCGGGTGCCCCCTACAGCTTTTTTTATTTTTTTACTTATCTTCAAACATTATTCTTGAGGAAATAATGATTTAATTACCAAAAATTGTAATATTCTCGCAAAAAAATGTAAAAAACTAAAATTTACGCATTGGTGGTCACAGCTGGCAGAAATTGAGAAATGAAGACAATTTGAAATTTGGTTGGATGTGATTTTCACAACCGAAACTCGAACAACACCGGAAGGTAGTTTTAACAAAAACTCAGCGGAGGTTTATTTTCAGGAACTGTTAGGTTTAAAAACAAACTGTTTTCATTACAAACCCGGCCTAAGCGTAGTATAACTTTATACATGCACTAATTAACAACTATTCCACGAGCAAGCGCGTTGGATATGAGTTAGCTATAATTTAAAGTCTCACATCAAACAAGCGCGAGTGGAATAATTGTTTTATCAAAAACGTCTCCAAAATATAGGAAACTAAAATAATTTTGTTTACGCATAGGCTTGCCATTTTTGTAGAGAATGGTATAATGGCTCATATACCATGACAGCTGAACCAATGAAAACTTTTGAATTACATTATCCAATGATACAGTTTTTAAAAACACATAATTGTCAATACCTTTAACGTCACTTTCAACAGTAAACACGGCATCAAATCCTCGACCAGCGTATTGACTATTGGACCGGAACTCGATTCGTAACTTGTTTGTTTTGGACTCGATGGACGATGGAATTACACTGCCGCAGTAACGGCCGATAATCGGTGACCAGCTGGCCAGGCCATTGAACACTTGAGCATAGTCCGAGTTATCGGGGCACTCTTGTGAATCACCTTCAACATCAAACTCGCTGAGGAATAAACACATCAACACGAAGTGAGGGAGTTGAACGCCTCCTGTAGTTAGATTACAGCTACATTTATTGTAAGGAAAAGTAGTCTTAGGTGGAAAGGAAACTTATGATGGTATTTGTTACTGAACTAGCAAAAGCGTGTTCCTTATTTTATCATTATTATTTTTTTTTTTTGCTGTTGTTGTTGTTCTTTGATAAATTAATGCGCCCCCGCGATCCATTCTTCATTAGACCCAGTTCAGACGCCGAACTTTTCATGTACTTAATTCAACGTATTAGGAACCTTCGGCTCATGAAAAGTTCGGCGTCTGAACTGGGCCTTAGTTACAGAGCGGTTCAAAGCACTGTACATCTCTTTATTAAATCCATTTTGAAATCACTGGTTATCCTTGCAATCTGATTGGCTCTCAGTGGTGCGATTTATTCACGAATCGCACTATTTTTTGCTCTAAATCGCATCTTTTTCTCAGCCAATGAGAATGGGCCAGTAAAACAAAACAACCAATCAGATTTCAAGATTAGTTTAAAGTAATCAATAAAATTTCAGGAAAATGAAAGGCAAAAAGCCACTGTGTGGAGAATTTTGCAAATACTATTGCCAAAACTTTGTTATTGTAGCTTTTTTTCCAAAAAAATTGACGAATTTAATTAATTACAGTTTCTGAATGACGATTATGAGCTCCTTTAGGCTGAAGACCTACTTTAATGGAAGTTCCCAACTTTCAGTGTCCATTTTGACGAATATTTTGGCGATTTTTCTTCAATATCTGCTCAAGATCCGTATGATACTGAGTCCAGTAAAACATAAACAAACGAAAACCACACAACAAATTCAGAGTCATCTCAAGAAGGTAGATGTTTCCAGGTTTCCGGTAGTTTCAAACGAAGCAACAAAAGAGCTCAACTCTGTTGCTGTGAATAAACATAGTCAAAATACGCCACACTGCACAAAATAGTGCATGAACGAACGTCTTACGAAGCCGGTGCCAGTCCCGCCATCTTGGAAATATCTTAAAACAAATGGCGCTGCAAGAACTTGACAAGGTCCTGAGTATTGAGTCCTACGCCGAGGTTACAAAAAGAAACGGAGATGATAACGAGCTGGACCCCTTAAAATTATGCCATTGAACGGTATTTAAAAGAAAAAAAACGTACTATCCACTGGGCATCGTGCACTCGAGGGAGTTTCACAACTCAAAAGAAATCGATCGCAGAATTACACAGGATATGCACCTTTAAATTCCTTCTCCAAAGACAATGAAAAGTCTCAGCCTCAACCACAGAAGAAAGGTAGGCCTTCCATAATTGATTCAGGCGACGAGAATTGCACTTTTATACCTGAAGTAGACTATTTTCGACTTCAGATCAGAACTGCTTGTTTCTTTGTCATGCTCAAATGAGTTTTCGTCACATGACATCGTTTTGTATACTAAATTAGACGTAAAGGCGTTTCCGGTTCCGCTTTTTTTAACAAACCGGCTACTGGAACAATACACCAAAAATCTAAAATATAAGGCCATAAAATTGTGCGATTTCAAAATGGATCTAATAAAGTGGCAATTGAACTTCGTGTCGTGCAATTTTGGTCTGAAATCATACTTGTGATTTCAAATCGAACTCCCGCTGCGCGGTCGTTCGATTTTGAAATCACGCGTATGATTTCAGACCAAACTGCACTCCACTCAGTTCAGTTACCATTATTAATCCACATTCCTTTGATTTTAACAACTGCCCGATGAAATTATCCTTTTCTAGCAAGTTTTTCATTTCATACACCCCTTGCAAAAAGATATAGGATGTCCAAGGCAATGTGGCACCGATGTTGCCTGAATAAAATGTACTCAACTCTCACCGAAATCTCAGGATAATCTTGTCATTTTCTGCAGCTTCTATTTTCCAGATACATCGTAAGTCGGCCGGGTACTGCCCTGGGTAACGAGGTGTCTGAAATGTACCTCCAGTTTTGGGCAGGTTAAGGTCACCATCACAGTACTCTGAAACAAAAGAATACAACAAAAAATATGGCAAAAGATTTGAGCACTGAGTCTATGCACATAAAGCAAAACTCCACAAATTCCTTGTGAGAAACAGGGGTTATTTATTGGACAAGCTAAACGATGTTTGGGAACATCTCAAGGAAACTTTCAAATACCCCCTTAGGGGCGGACGGGGTGAGGGAGAGTAGAACGTAGGGTAAAGTACTTCACCAAAAGCACTTCTTGAGAATCCACAACAAACAAAACATGCGATCTGCAAAGGTCTTTACTACAAGCCACTCTTGCAACAACAACAAAAAACCATCACACTACAGCAGCAAGAAGGCAGTTAAGTGAAAGACTAACAAAACCTTGGGATCACAAAAGTTTACATACCAGCTGGGGGAGCAGGGGTGCTATCAACATTTGTATACTGTGCCTTGAAGGAGTGCCTTGAGTCTAAGCCAGATTTACTGCCGTGTAATGTTACTCTCAGATAACGACCCGTGGAGTACACAGGGTATGGCCTTGACGTTCCACAGAAGGTCCCAAGCACACGTGAAGTACTGCACAACAACAATACAAGTGTTAAATAATGTTAATAGTAATAATTTGCGCAGTATTGTGGAACCAACTTATAAAATACGTCCCATTGTAAGTAGTCTACCTCAAAATCTAAAGCAAAACAAAAAGGAAAAAAATTGTTTCTTTCACTTCTAGATCCAAAGTTCAAGACGGTGAAAAGAGAACCGGGGGGAGGAACTATCATATAAAATGAACAGGGGTGCTTCTCGCACCTTTTAGGGGTTAAAATGTACTTTTGATACCTCTTAGGGTGTTTCTCCCTGAATTGTACAACACAAGGTCCAATCAATAACTAATCATATCAATGACGAATTTTGAGATTAACAAACGTCTTCGGAGACTCCCAGCGCTGTCATTAAGTTTTGATTCAACTGTAACCTTGATCTCCACACCCGTAACAAACTTGTTACTTTATGGGTGAATTGTATCAAGAACAGCCAAGTTCACACGTAACATCATCAATGACCAATCAAGCATACTCAGCCATACTAACGTATGGTATCTCTCTGGAACGCTCTGCCTCAAATATTAAGTTGTCATTCGTTAGCTCATTTTAAGACCTTTATGAGGAAAAGACTCTTAATGGATAGCTACCTGAATTTATCTAGAACGGATTAGTTTAAGTCTTTTAATTCTTTAGCTTCTATTAGATCTGAATTTCTTAGTGCATTTTAAATTTTATTCACATAGAATTAATTTTCTTGTATTTTCTTGTTGTTTGTTTCATATTTCACTGAAAAGCCCCTTGGGGACGTGGAATAAACCTATGTATGTTATATATGTATGTATGTATTACTGGTTACGGCCCATACTGACAGCTCAGTAATATCCTACCTGTATCTACCATCTTGCACTTGGACAAAATTCTCTTTACAATCCTGAGCACGGCTTGTCACCTGAAATTTGTCTTTAAACACCAGCTCAATTCGTCCTGTGTTTACAACAATGATCCAGACGCATTTGTTGTTAATTCCAGGGTTGGCTGGAAGTGAACCCACAAATGTATGATTTTTGTTACCAGTGTTGGTGCCCAGTATATCCCCACATGACGCTGAGTTAAAATAACAAATCAAGAGAAACATTACGATTACTACATTAGACAAGAGACCAAAATGAGAAGTAAAAATGTTAAGCCATGCCACTTTCCCCAGAAAAAATGCTTATTATATATAACAATTCTTGAGCAAAATTGCCAGAGGAGGATTTAAAGCAACCAGTGAGAGTTTTACAGCAGGACATTCATTACATACTTGTCAATTAAAACAAAGTATGGAATTTTGTTGTGAACTTTGTTGTGAACTACTGTAGTGAACTTAAATGCCACTCAGGTAAGTTCACTAAACACAACAAAATTCAGAACTTCATTTTGAAATCGCGTTTTGATTGACAACTACTGTACATGTATGTACGTAATGAACTTACAATTGTCAAGTTTGTAGCAAAATTCCAGAATTTTAAAAGGACGTTTTAAAAAGTCTTGTGAAACACACAGTAATGATAACTTAAATACAATCTTGGACTTCAGGCTCTCATTTACACTGCAAAATATTATGTGCAACCACTGCGACACTTGTAAACTGCTTATCTTATCACACTGTAACTGAGAAAACTATCTAGTGGCCAAAATAATGAGATCAAAAGGACCTGAAACAATCAACAAGTTCAACAGTTGTCAAGGATCATGCATAAAAAGCAATTTGAAGATACATGTATATTGTACATGTACCTGTAACTGTTCTGTCTCGTAACTGGGAGAAATGATATCGTAATTTTTCAGAACTACATCTAGTTAGAACTTCATATTTACAATAATTGGGCTTTATGGCACAATTAAATGTCCATGCACAATGTACAATTAGTTACGCAGTCATACATGTAGTCCATAGTCAAGAAAGCACAGAAAATTCTACATACATATATTCTTACCTACACTCTCTGCCACACTAAGATGAAATTTATTGTCCTTCCCTTGGCCTGATGAGAAATTTACCGTAACACAGGATCCTGATGAAACCCACAAGATTCCTTTCTGCACATCACTGTTTCTGAGACATATCTTCTCAACCAGAAAGCGATCTTTGTTGCAACCATTAAAAATTTCAAGCATTCCATTGTCACAGTCATCTTTGATCTCTGAGCCAAAATTAAGGTTAATGCCTTGCACGACAACTGACTTTTTGCCAATGCTCCATATTCTCCACGAGCACTTGATGCCACGAGGAGCAAAATCTGGATGTTGAGGTGATTTAATAGATACTGTTTTATTGAGGTGTATATCACCACCACATTCTGAAAGAAACCAAATGAAAAAATTTCACATGGTTAGCAAATTAACTTTTAAGAGTTAGAGAAATCATTTGGTTTTGGCAAAATAATGTCAGGTACTGTTTGCAATATTGCATTGTCCAAGTACCCATATGTGGCACTACAAGCCCTATAAGGCAGTAAATGAAGTACATGTGAGTACCTGTATACCAAAGGCTACAGCTGACATTTCATTCTACAGCTGACATTTCATTCTACAGCTGACATTTCATTCTACAGCTGACATTTCATTCTACAGCTGACATTTTATTCTACAGCTGACATTTCATTCTTTAGCATGTACTACATTATGTGTCTACAATGCATGGTAACTGAAGAATCTCATCATAGTCTGCTGCAACTTAAAATGCACTAAATAAAATAATGTGCTTTTTGCCATTTCACAGTGAATTTGATGATTGGACAATTCTTGTGTAGTTAGCACAATAACAGAATGATTTAAATTTCAAAAGTAGCACAGTTTATATCGTAACAAGGTCAATTTAGCCTCTAAAACTCAATTGTAAAAAGGGCTATTGAGATGAGTTGACGATGGACAAACTAATTCTTTTTTTTTTCTAATGCAATTGACCCCACTGTACAGCTGGGCATTTCAATTAATTCGACAGTAACTACACGTTGTTGCACAAGCACAAATTCCAAAGAAAACCTTACCAGATTCTCCACCAACTACATGTAAGAGAACACCAGTGAATAAGGCACAAACTGAGAAAAAGAACAGGAAATTAATTACATGTAGGCAACCATTCATTCTTTAAAAGGTAAGTAAAGACAAAAATATGAATGGTGGTACAGTGGTTAATATATTTATAATAAAGCACTTGGCTAGAGCACCACATTAACTTTCTTGAGTTTGTCAGCCAATTCTTGTTAGCTAATGCCAAGATAACACTCTTACGGTAAAATATATGAGATTGCCAATTTTACCATCTTGACCCTACCAAAATGTTCTTAAAAAAAAAGCTGTGCACATTCAACCATGAAAATGCATCAAGTGTTTCAAATTTTCTCTCAAAAATGCCACAAAGTTGAAAAAATAAGACAGTGTGAAAAATTGTTCTTTACAATGCTTTCTTGTCAGCCAATTCTTGTTAGCTACTGCCAAGATAACACTCTTACGGTAAAATACATGAGATTGCCAATTTTACCATCTTGACCCTAACAAAATGTTCTTTAAAAAAAAGCTGTGCACATTCAACCATGAAAATGCATCAAGTGTTTCAAATTTTCTCTCAAAAAAAGGCCACAAAGTTGAAAAAAATAAGACAGTGTGAAACATTGTTCTTTACAATGCCTTCTTTCCTTCATGTCAAGGAGATTTCATGATAACCCATGCAGGAAACTGGAAGTTTCATTCACATTGTCTGTTTCTGGTCTAGTTGGCATAGATGCAATGTACAGTACATGTATGACATGGTTTAAATTTATCTTTGGATTTTAAAAACTGTTTTCATAATTTTATTTTACACCCTCTTTTCATTATGATCTGACACAAATGGGTTTGAAAAAATTAATATATAGATTTAGCCAAGCCTAAAAGCGGAGCTCCTGGACTGCTTAGTTCAAACCCAATTAAGCTGAACCAGGCTAAGCGATGATTTTGATTTGAGTTTTGCAACTTTGCGGTCAGGTTTTCTGTTTATATTGTGGGCCTTCTGTTTTGATTTTGAATAATTTCAAACTACACCAGGAGCCCTGGCCCTAAAGCAGTGAAAAACACTTACATATATAGAAGATACATTTATACTACGGTTAACTTTTAATAATTATTATGGGTTAGCGTTAACCCAATTTCCGAACAATCCGGCCCTAATTACAACCAATTAACCTGACATAAGCCTGCAATCCAATCAAAAACAAGTACTTGGTTAGCGGTCAATGTTAGAAAAACACATGACCTCAATGAGCTATAAACCTGAGCCCACAATATGGTGACGTGATACTGGTCAGTGAATACCTTGTTTTGACAGGTGTCAATTGACCGTAACATGGATGTCAAATATCAAAGACGTACGCTGTAAACCAAGACTTGGTACATGCATTAGCTGGAGCATGGCCGCCATTTTGTGCAACATCTTCGTTGTTGTCGTCATTGAGCGCATGCGCCCGTGATCCAAGCTGCTACCAAGTTGACCATGAAAAAAGAGTTGCATGAGTTTCTATTTCTATGCATGTATGTGGTTCTGTTCCTATACTCATGGTGCTCCGCTTGGCCGCCCTTTGGGCCGCCGGAGCTCCCCTATAATCAAATTATTAAGTTTCTCTCAACAAACGTACATGTACTTGTATGTAAACATAGTGACTTAATCAACAATTTCTAATTTTTCTTAACCCCAAGTTTTAATGCAAGTCCCATTTATTATATGGCCACAGACTGCAGAGGTGCCGCTGTTATCAGTTGAACCCTTGACACCCTTAAGGAGAGTAATGCACTAGAAAGTCTTCATATTTTTCATATTTGATTTACATTTTGCGGATGGAAAATAATTTGATTTGAATTGTGGACACCTGCCAGCTTGGCACAGATGAACCCAGGTATCTTACAAAGCAATAGATGTTGACAGTGCATGTGCCTGGAGTTAACAATTGTGGTATCAAATGATGACCTTAATATGTCAGTTCACTTCCTTATCAAATGCATTGTCTCAAGTGTTCTTGTCCAATTGACCAAATGAATCAGACATTGTTAGCAGAGAACAAAAGAGCCACATAAACATGCTTGCTTAGTCCCATTTTTACTTTCTTTTCACTAGCAGTACATGCTTGGTACGCTGAGTCATGATACACGTACTCTTTTCATTAACCAAAGCTATAAATATCTAACAAAATTTTCCCCCGTAAAGTAAGTTTTAATTAACAGCAGAATCCCTTCACACATCTAAAAAGACCCTTTTCATTTGTTCCTGTATTCGATGACCAAAACCTTGATTAAATACTAGGCAAATTGGCAAATAGTAGATTTAAATTGGCAAATTGGTTGTCCAATTTGGTCTTCATCTTCAATGATTGAAAACAAACGTCTTCACTGAGGTCATCATGACAAGCCTTGTTCAATCAGGCATGAATACAGGCTAGACCACATTGAACTCTGATCAGATGTCCAATTAAGTATTAATTATACATTGTCATCACAATCTTCCTTTTGCAGCTTAAAGTGTATGGCTAATAATGATCTGGAAAACAGTATACACGCAGTAGCAAAGAAATATAAAATCTGTCCACCAATTTATAGTGAGAATTCATGATTTCCAAGAGTTCATCTGTAGGAATCTTGCACACTTTAACATATCTTGATAGTTTTCCACATAGCAACAGGTATAATTAAAATCAACAGTTTCTTTAAAACAATGTATAAATTAAATGCTATCATTTGCATCCATCCATGAAGCATGGCAAATTTAGCTGGTAATTTTACATTTCAAACGTTGTCAAAGGTGTTGTTGGTTATGTGTCACTTCTGACCAACGAAATGTTGATGATTATGTCTTGAAAATTAATTTCCAGTGTTTGTGGCACCATTCGAGCATGTTCTGTTCACGTGATATGCAAGTTTTAATCCTTTCTAAGAGAGTCATAACATCAAAAATGGAGATGCAAATTCAGGTACAAAATAATAGCAGACACAAGACAAGTGTTTTTTTATGGATCCACCCAGCTAGGGAGTCTCACTGCCTTAACAAAAGTGATAGTGAGCGAAATCTCAAAAACAGGATGTCTGGCCTTCATTAGGCCTTGTTAATGTTTGCATTTCTTTGCAGTATGTGCACCATACAAATTTTACATTGTTCACTAACACATGCAACTCTTTCGTGTATAACTCCATGGATTCAATGTAATCCATTGTTAAGTCACCTGACCGTCGTTTATGATATTTTCAAAGACAGAGCATTGAAATCTTGACCAAGATTACTACTCCTAGTCTATCACTTCTACCACATGTATTACATTTTCTTCTAAGTTCCATACTTAAATGGGTGTTTGCATAAAAACATGAAAACTTACATATCACGTGAACAAAACATGTTCAAATGACGCCACAAACTAAATTAAACAACATAACCATCAAGGTCAGGTTGTCAAATTAAACCTCTAAAATAAATGAAAATCGATTGCTGTACCACTTGCATGTCAACAAAGTTGCAGCAATTTAATGGTTTCTTTTGTGCTGTTTTGCTAGAGCTTTAGATCCACCAAATGTTTTAACAAAAAATTATATTTCCTACATGTACCTCAAATATGCTTGCTACAGAGTTAAGGTAAAAAAAAATGTTCAGGCTTTAATTTCACAGCTGCTTAAGTTGTGGGTATAACTACGAAGATCATTGATGTCTTCATATCTTTCTCCGCAGTGCAAATATATGATCTTTCACATATTCATTTGCATTCTTCGCCATCTATGGGTATATTTCGAACTCACAATGTGACCAGCTCCCAACTGGCTTGATACATGTAGCTCAGTTGGTAGTGCACTGCACCATTATTGCAGAGGCCAATCCCATTCAAGCCTGAATTTTTGGGCTTTAATTTCACAGCTGCTTAAGTTGCAATTGTACATGTATAAATTATAACTGCAGTGATCATTGATGTCTTTATACATGAATCTTTCTCCACTGTTCAAGTATATGATCTTTCATATACTCATTTGAATTACGCCTTTTATCAATTAATTTCACGTACCCTACATGTACTGTACATGTACTTTGTCTCTACGTACAGGATGGTGTATATCAAGATACAAGATACACGAAAACAAAGTTCCAGCTGTCTTGACAACATGTACTTGTTGAGACATTTTTTCCCTTTTTTTACTGACTTAACTTGCTTCATGCAAAAGAGTGCGACCTCCAAGCAAATCAGGTATAAATGCTTTAGGCAGGCTCTTAATATTATTTCCATCTTTTCCTGTTATATTGCTCACTGTATTTTGTCTCAGCGAAAACATACCTGTATTTGCAAATTCTTTTAAATAGTTTCATTTCCGTACAGCTATGACCTTAATCTTATTAAAGGTTTATTAAGCCTTGTCATTGAATCCCACTAACAATCTTGTAACCTGGCCAATTCTTACACAATCTTGCCTCTCCTAATGAATTAAAACTGTTTTTATCACAACAATGCTTCATTGTTTTCAGGACGTTTCAGTTACAACAATAGGTGCATGTCTGCCAATATCAAAGTATTATGTATTTTGGAGAAGATCAAGCTACATAGCATAACATAGCAAGCTGTGCTGAGCTTTTCTCCGAAGATCTCAAAAGTTAATTAAAACTAATTTACAAAATTAATAGCAAATGGGTTAAACTTTTGATCAAGAATCTAAAATCATTTTTCTTTGTTTTCTGATAGTGCCAAATCTCATTCAAGCAGCTATGAATTTCTCAGTTGGACTATATACATATACATGGTCCCATGCACAACAGGGGAATTGACTATCCAATTATCGGAGAGTAGACGCAATAATAAACAAAATGTCTGAGTCCCTAAATCTTGCATCCTGAAAAATCTGTTGTGTCTCTATTATTACACCTAAGCCTTGAAATTGTGATTGAAATCAGCTGTCCTCTATCAAGCATTAGTATCAATCTACTAGCGTTCTATCATGAAAGCTGTTCTCTGATTGGCTATGCTACTCACTATCTATTCTGTGATAGACAGTGAGTAGCTTAGTAGTGTGCCCTTGTTAACAAAATGATGCTGCTTCTTGGTGTTTTCAAAGTGTCTGTGAAGAGGATTTAGATAAAGTTTTAAACGACTAGTAGATTTATACTTTTACAATTAGATTATTCACTCTTGATTTCTATGCGTGATAGTTGACTCATGCTGCGCCCTCGTCAACTATCAAGCGATAGAAATCTTGAGCTCATAATCTAATTGTTAAATATTTTGCAATATAGAATACATTTTTACACCATCCTCCCGCTACATGGCCAAATTCCAACATGGCGTGACGTGAAATCGATTCGAAACTTCATCTCTGTAAATAGCTTATGGACTGATTTTAATCTTACTTCACGAACACGTTTTCTTGTCTGGGCAGACGAATAGGTTGAAAGTTCATTTGCAGAATTAGAAACAACTGTTGGTACGCGGTACCGCGACTGGAATCGAATATGACCTCGCAATGATCGTCGAATATGCAAAAGACATGTGTATTGTAAACTAATTTACAACGTAGCTCAAATCACTCGCGTATAAATTCAGGATTTTCAGCAACATTGATGAAAGGGAGAAAACGCTTTCAAAGGGAATGAGGTCATGATATCATTGAAAGTGCTAATGAAGAAATTATAACATCAGTAAGAAATAAAAAAGCGATTTCACATCTGGGCTACACTGAAATTATATTTGCGCATACGTGTTTGAGGTTTGTTTACGCTGCGTTCAATGACAACATTGTAGTCAGCATTTTATTCCTATATATCTGTTCTTGTGGCAGTTTCTTTGCAAGCATATCACTTTCCATAATTTGCAGAAACACTGCCTCATATAACGAAATCTTCACGATTGCATAAGCGTAAATCTATGAAAATGTGAAATTCTTGACAATCTACAGCTATAAAGAAAACGTGACCGATCTCAGCTCAGTTTGTGCAAACAATATTGCAAAATTCCATTCAAGAGACTCTAGCCTCATTAAGCAACAATCGAGCAAGTTTTACTATGGTAGAAATTGAAATATTCTAAACATAAACATCAGCAAAGAACAAGACTGCAAACATAAAGTCACTTCCTGTCACTGAGAACAAATTTCACATTGCCACTTCAATACGCCATAGGCATGTTTAGATCAGCGGCGCTTCAGAGCATTTCTGAGCGTACATCATGAGGCACAAGTCACGAAAATTCCTCTAAACCCGCTTAAAACGCACTTTCCAAGTCAACAGCAAGTCTAGCATTCATTTCATAAGCGAAAATACAAGACACGTTTTTAAATTATCCTCACTTACCAAAACAACGACGCGCCAACGTGCAACAAAAGTCGACCAACGTCCAGTGATATTTCATGCCTTTTGTTCCTTTTCTGTGAAAGCTGTTGTTGTTTCAAGCCAACAAATCTTCTGACTCAACACTCCGTCTTCAAAATGAAGGCTATTGAGCAGCTTTTGTAACCACACTCAATGTTTTGATGGGCATTACAAATCGCTCTCTAATTATAGTAACTGATCGAGCATGTTACTTTTCCACCGCTTCCATCCTAGTACGCATGCTTCTTTGCATACGGCAGAATCGTCAACAGAATCGTGACAGCATAGTGGTCGGTCTGGGAGCTCTTCGCGGGGGAGGTGGCGCGAGCTTTACTTGTTGATCACTTTTTTTATTTTTGTTCTTTTTCTAAGTCATCAACACATTTCAAATTGTTAACGCAAGTACATACGTTATAGAAAAAAATTCTAGGAAAGAATTTAGTGGAGAAAACATTGGTTGGTGCCCACGAGATTCCTTTTACCGTGCTCGCTTGTCACTTCCTGTTTATATCACACGGTCTGGGCCACTGCTTCCGGTCTCTGATCCGCGAGACCAAACGATTACCGCTATTGCTGGATTTACAGCCTGTTTTGTTGCGGGATCTACCGGTATGTTCCGGGTGCTCGTAATACCATCAATGCAATGCATTGTACACCGTGACCCAAAAAGAGGAAGGAAGTCGGTTGATACACAGGTTACAACTCATAAATTTGGAAAATTTGAGGAATGGGTTCAGGTTTCGCATTGCAGTCAATAGTGGACCATTTTGAGGTGAAAGCATGTCACCAGCTAACATCGGGTAGAATTACCATTCCTTTTTACTTGGTCTCTTTAGAAACGATAGACTTACTGTACTCTTCACCGATTCGAGTTTAATCTTTCCGATTTTTGACGATGATACACTCTTTTTTATATAAGACTATATTTTACAAGAATATATCGAGGCTGAAATTTACCAAATTTAAAAATATTTTAAGAATAAACCCGAGGCTGAGATTTTAAAAGGAATATAATTTTGTGTAACATAGAGGGGGGGGGGGGGGGGGTGAATAGGTGTATGAAAATCCGTAGATCCGTGCCTTTTTTTCACCAATTCCGTCGATCCGCCAATATTTTTGTTCAAATCCGAAACCACAACCACATCCGGAAACAGAAGTGTACAAGTTCAAAGGCAAACTGGTAAATATGAATGCCATTGTTATTTTCTCACAAATAGTAAAGAAGGCAACATGCTTGATGACTATAACACAATACAATTCCAATAACAGTCTCACACTTGTTTCGTTCGAAAAAATAAATAATTTGGATGAACTCATTAACGTATACCACATACCGACCGAGGCTGAAGAAAGATGTTTGATCCAAATTTCGATTAAGACCCAAGACCCGAACATCAAGACAGGCACCGGAATCCGCGCCAAAATTCACAGCTGATCCACGATCCACTGTGTTTTCAAAATCCGCGAATCCACTTTTTAAGGCCAAATCCGTCGATCCGAAAACTTATCCACCCCCCTCAACATACCAAACGGCAAGTTATTACAGTTAAGTTTCTTAGACCATGCGTTGTCTATTTATGTTTGTAACCGCTGTTTGTTTCTTTTCCTTCTATAGTTTTGTGTGTCGAAATTTGTAAATACAATACAATTATATTTTTATTAAGCCGTATAAAATTTTCAGTTCTTTCTCTAAACGGCAAAACTAACCTAAAAGCGACAAAAACAGCACTAGATAAATGTTCGATGCTGATATTTCTGCAAGAAGTTATGTGCGTCATATCAGCCTTTAATGCCGGCAGGCGGGCTCGAAAATTACTTTAACACCATCGAGACACCACTGAAATATATTCGAAAACAGAAATGTCATACGCTATAACCTAAGAATATGGCCTATAATCAGCAGAAAAATAAGAATATTCAGCCTCGGCCGGGAAAGCAATATTCTTAAATAGATAAAACAGAAGAGTGTATTGAAAATCGGTAAGCTAAGATTTCAATTCTGAGTAATTTCTACGGCCTAAACAGTTTAATTACAATTTTGCTTTTGGGGCATGTACATCTTCAAAACTGAGGGAGCGTAATAGTATTTCTTTTGTTTTTTTTGTTTTTTTTGTTTTCTTTGTTTCTTTTTTTCCAATATTTTTCTTCGCTGACGGTATTTTTTTTCTCACTAGGGTCGTGTAAAGTGGGACTGCAGGGTCTGTCTTAGGCTCGATCACCAGCTGCTGTTTGGGAAAGGATTGGGGCAAAAAAAGTAGACTAGGAGATGGCATTTGGGAAAAGTTTGGATTGAAAAATGAGATTTACACCTCCACAACCCACCCCTAAACCCCAGGAATCAATTGTTTTTAGAATTGGATAGTTGTTGGTAGTAAAGCTTTGAAATTTCTGCAATTTTGGGAAAATTTTCTATTTCCTTCAACTGCAAACTGCATTTTTCTATGTTTTGTTTTATTTGCATAATTTTGGACTTTTTTTATATATATATATAATTCAGTGTTACACTTTCCATTCACAACCGATGAAGACCGAAGTTCTTCGGTCGAAACGTCTGTTTGGTGCTTTTAACAAAACGTTTGTTAGAACGTTTTTTTAACCAGTGTCAAACCATTTTTGTATATCATCATGAATCCTGGCTGCAACTTTAGTATCTTTTGTTTAATACTACTTCATCTGTAATGCACGTAACGACACGGACACGTGAAGAAGAAGCACTCGAGAAAACAGAATCAGAATGAGTTGACGATAACAAGCGAAACTTTATTTTACATCACACACTCATCAGCCCTTGGTGGACTAACAGCAAATGAGTAAGTAATAAGATATCATTAATTTTACAATGACTCCTAAGGATATGAAGAGTCAAGCATTAAAATAGTCATAAAATATTTCAATTAATCCAGAATATATACGATTGTAATATATCACGAGACCGAGATACAAGTCCTGTTTTGGGAACCATCAGAGAATGCAAAGCCATTTGGCTCGTATCGTCAAATCTTGATCACTCTGCAAGTCCCTTTGTCCACTAATCAGACATTGCGTGAACCGTTTTGCGTATTTGATTCTCAATTGTTAATTATTTTCTTAGGCTACTAACCACTTTCTGAATTTTACCATACAAGATCAACCCAGATCATTGGTTTACCAGCCACAAGTCACGCAACTCAGTTCAAATAGACACGAATTTTTACTCCGAAAACATGAACTTGCTTCTCTTGACAGTAGTTTCAATTACAGGCCCCTATTTGGGTCGTCACGCAACGTTATTGCGAGAATCATTGCATGACGGCCCACAGGAGAAGAGGACGATTATGGTATGAAAGTACGATCTTAGTTTTGCACTTGATATTATAGTCAAGAAATACACTAATTCACCAACTTAAACTTTTGACATAGCACTAAATGGTCCTCTTCCGGGAGTTTGAATGGTCTACTGCCTGGGGGAGGCCATTCTTTTATGTACTGAAAACGGAGATATATCTAGGAACAATCAAATCATTTAAAATATATACATTTTTCTGACACTGGACAAGAACACCCTAAAATTTTACGTCTTTAAGACACCCCGCTCCCTCCAAAAAAAAACCAAAAACAAGACAAAACAAACAAATGAAAAACAAACTAACAAACAAAACAACTAGATGACCTCTAACTTGAAGGAATTCCCAGGCAGTGTACAATTTAACGTGGTATAAGAAAGTTTTAAGTTGGTTAGCTGCCACTATACTACAATCCTAAGCTGTGACTAAAATGATTCAAATGATAGGTAGATAATATATGCCCATCAAATCAACAAAATAAAATTTAAATGGTGTATTTTCGTTGTATGTAAACTGCCACTTAGTAATTGAATAGCTATCATCTACGACAATGATCAAAACATACATCATCATCATCAACATATCATTATAACATTGCGATGCCAAATCTAAAGGAAGAGTCCAAGAGACTATTTGCACTGAAAATTGTAAGCAAATCTGGGCCAAAAAGGCCCCTTCCCCCTACGCGTTAAATCACAAAGAGGGCCCCACTATTATCAGAGCCCTCTCTCAACTAAGAAAGAGACAGTTTGGGGACTTTGACCTCTAGATGTGCCACCGCATAACATCAGTAGTGATATTTTACAGCCACCCTTCTTGAATATATATCTCACAGGAAGAATGAGCAAGATTTAGGAAATGTTTGGAGTTAGTAAATTGTTGCCAAATTCCTCGATTTGAACTTTCTTTCAAATGGCAGTCATTATCAAACAAACAGTTGACTCAGTCACTTGACACTTTCACTTTTAAGAGGACAAATTTACAAAGACTCGTTGAGGGGTTTTACATGTCAGTGGATAAAAGTCTAGTGTGCATGTAAGTGATCATTCAAATGCATGCTTTCAAGAAAATAATACAACTAATGGTGTTGGAAATTTGACACAAAATTTGGCACCATTTTTTTTTTTTACTTTGAGCCTTGCACATGTGTTAGTGAAAGGGTTTTTGACCGATACTATATAACACATTGTTATTTCAATACACATAAATCACCCTCTAAAGTATACAACAAAGTACATTAAAGGAATTGACACACACTTGGGACTTACGTGTATCAAGATTAATGACTATATCCCCATAACAAGCAATGTAGTACAAGAAAGAAAGCTAGCAGTTATAACATCATCACACACAAAAGCTTTGCTGAAACATTTCACAATGTTACCACATGAACTGTTTCTCTAACATTTGTGCCAAATGTGATAAAACAGAAGTTAGGTAAAATGAAAAGATGCAGTCTTGATTAACATTATGTGCAAGAAAATATTTTGGTAAAGATGATTTTGTCATATTTCACAGAAACATAATTAATCCTTAAATCCTCAACAGCAACTAACTGCTAACTTCTCTATACCTGTTTCTAGACAAGCTCAGGCAGGCAAGCAATGAGAACCAAGAACTTGATCAAAACAGGAATATCTAAACTTGACCAAATTCTCCCAAAGCAAATTATAGCAAATTTCTCAAGACAGTAAGGAGAACTAGACTTTTGATACTGACCCCGACAAATTGTTGAATGATTTATTTGAAACATATACAATCTCAAAGATAAGTCATGAAGATACAATATAATTTTTTAAGCCATTGATTTGTCATAGCAGTGAGCAGGCAATGGCTTCAAGGTTTTGTTACAAGAATAGATTTTTGTTGAAGTATAAAATATCAAGCACAAACTAACCAAACACTGAAGCATTTATAACAAGTATAATTCCAAATAATATATTATTATGCTGAAAGCCATTATGTTAACTATTTGGATATATTAAAATATTTTACTTTAAAAATACAATCTTTGTATTACGTTTTTAGTGCTTGATTATTATTTTTAAGATGGCATATCTTTCCAACCAATTACAAAGCAATCTTCAAGATAATTATTTCAGGGTAACATATGCATGTTGGTCATGTTTGCAGAAATCTACCATTGTCTTTTCCAGTTTTGTACACAACACATTCAACATAAATTATTGTAGCTTCAAGTGTGTCAATCATATATAAGAATGCTGTTCAAATCCTTCCAGGGTCAATAAGTGTGAACTACCAATTTTTTCCATTACAAAGCTTTCATTTACAAGGCAGCAATTATCATTTTATTAAGCACATGCAGATGTAACTGAGAACAAAAACCTAATTCTCCCTACGGACTGACCTATCTCTCTTTCGACTTCAATTCTGAGAATTTGATATTACATCAAGACAATATCTTCACTCTGATTGGCTGCCTGCCAGGATTTTTTTTAAGATACCCAGTTCAATCATCCACTGTTGTTTGAAAGTTTAAAAGAGCTGGTAACTAAAATTATTATGAACTTGATTTACTGGAATTCGACTGCAAATTAAGTCAGAGCCCTCTGCTTACTGCAACTTTCAATCCTGGTAAACTACATCAGGTGCATGAATTAATGACATGGAAAGTCACCAGGACTACTTTTAAACTAATGATTTTAAAAACTTGAAATAAGAAGAAACTTTATAACATTCATCAATTCATTAGCAAATTTAACAACTGTCCTACAGTTGAGGGGTGCTACACCTGAGAGGCTAAACCATGACTGCTATGTCTGACTAAAACAAGTAAATGTGCTACTTCTAAAGTATTACTGGGAGTGGTAGGCTCTGACCTTTATCTTACTGTTTCAACAACAATTTCTTATGAAAACTGACTGATCATGAAGAAAAACAAAACAAAACAAAACAAAACAGTGAAGGAAAGAGGAAGAGAAAAATAAAAAATGATATAGGCACATTTCTACCAATGACTGTACCACTGATTAGTAATCTATCAGACAACAAAACAGCTTAACTTTGTTGTAATTATAGTTTTTCCACAACCTCAAATCTATATGGCGAGAAAGTCTTTGGGTTTTAGAACAATGATATCCCCTCCCCAGACATTTACACCATCCATCACCCTAACAAACCACTTCTAACAAGAAACACATACTCTAAACATTCACCAAACCAGGTTTACCTACTCAAGCTGTAACAGGCATTTTGTTGTTGTTGTTACAGCATGTATGTATACATAAAACATGGAAAGCTACCCTAGTGAACCTTGTTCTAAAGCTGATAAGGTTCTTGACTCCATCGCCTGTCTATTTTATCCTTGCTTATACAGCATAAGATGTTAGAGAAGCAACACAGGCTTGCAGAGAAACATTTACCAAACAAGTAAATCACACGGGTAACCCACACACCACACTGCACTCTAAGGAACAATAGAATTTAAAAATTGCAAATTGACCAAAATAATAATTATATTTTTAAGTATTTAAACCAGCTGCACTGAGAAATGGCCAATGTGGGAGAAATGTAATGTTCCAGTTTGGGAAATGACGGGAAAGGCAGAGAGAAGGAGAAAAGACTAGAATTTGACCATTATAGTGGGGCAGGGATGAAGCTAAGAAAACATTAAGCCAGCTCATTAACAAGCCCAGATGGCTTTTCTGGCTCTGGCAGCTGTACAGTTTAGCCAAGTCTTTGTTTTCTGTGAAATTTCATCTGCATTTAGGTCCTTTTTCAGTCAATGATATATGCTGGCAACCAGCCTTTAGCAATATCCCTGATGGGGGATCTTTGCTTTCTGAATGCAGGTGCTTTTTTACATGTATGTGAATATACCCTGGAGTCTAGGAGTTATTCAGTTCTTTTCCCCTGGGGGCCAACCAAAGAGACAAGAACAACAAAGCTACAGTTTAACTCTTAAAACTTGCTCTTCATTCAGTTGCAGAAAAAAAGCTAGGAATGTTTCTCAAGCTACTGCAGTTTACATGGCCAAAAAAAAAAAAAGAAGAAGAACAAAAACATGATGAGCAACTGAAAGAAGAAAGCAGTCCAAATTACTGGGAGGGAGGCACTTTGATAATGAAAGACTTACACTGTATTTTTGTTTTAACAAATTAGAGTTCCTAAAATACCTCTTGTTTCACATTTTGAAACAACAAACTATCTGACACCCCTGAAAGACACTGTGCTTCTGACAAGTATTTTAAAATGTATATTCTTTATACTGTCATTCTAGAAACCCCTTCTTTTCTGGCATCACTTTAATGACCTCTGGCCCTTCATATTCAAAAAATTGAGTAGCCTGGTCAAAATTGTGCTTTGAAGAAATTCCTAACACATCTAAGTTTACTCTATACAGATAAAAAGAAACAAATTACCCCAGGACTCCAGAGTCATGTAGTATATATACAGTTTAAGCTTTGACCTTATCACTAATCCTCATCCTCACGAGTTCCAGCTAGTGGTTCTTCCATGGGTGGCAGAGGTACACGTGACAATGATGGGGTAACCGATCCTGGGGCAACAACCTCGCCACCTCCTGATTTAGACGTGGGTTTCTTGTACTTGAGAATGCCAAAATAACGAAGCAAAGCAAAAATAGGAATGAAGAGCACTGACAGACAAATGAGCATAGCAATGACTGCATATCCCCATCCAGGATAACTCAGGTTCACTGTCTTGGACTGAAAAGGCAAAACAAAATAAAACACAAATTGAGTTAACTTCTTTTCCCTACAAAATTAAAAAGAGCTAATGGTGATTTACATCAGCGTTATATGCAAACTACTGTTAGTCCTTCCATGAACAACAACTTACATCAGAAACCATTAGTCTATTACTTAAGTGATGAGCTGATTTAGCACCCTCCTATCTAATAAGTGCCCCCACTCAACTGTTTTTTTTTTTTCCTTTTTTTTGCTCTTGTTCAGTTGTTCTCTCAATTAAGTTATTGTACCACATTCAGTTGTATAATAATATAATTTTGTTAAAAAAAGCAATAAGCACCCCTCTCCAATAAGCCCTGCTCCCCAACCCCTTGAGCTGCCAAAAGTAAATTAGCACTGCGCATGCTAAAAAGATTCATTAAGGTATAATATACATAAAAAAAAAAAACTGACCAAGGAAATCCATTTACTTACATGTTCCTTATCCCACGCAGAGTAGGTCATGGGGTTGATGGCCAGATTGATAATACTGGCAACGGTGATAATCACAATAAGTGCTGGTGAGACGTAGCGCCAACAAATCCTCCAGTACATATGTGGCCGGAAGCCAAGCATATACTGAATATCATCTTCAAATCTGTTTAAAAAAAAAAAAACATGCACTTGAACCCCACCATAAAAATTTCAATTTCTCAGGGAAAATGAAAAATAGTTTGAAATAACAATAGTAGATGTAAATGACTGAAGGGCAAATACAAGGGAAATGGTTTTGAGTTTGAAATAACAGGGATTTGAATTAGTGGGGTCCAACAATAATCATGTCTTAACATAAAGGAAAACTTCCATGGTAAATGCTTGCCCAGAAACATCGGCAATCAAAATTGAATCTTCTCAGAGTATTCAGGTTACACATCATTTTTAAAAGTCCTGACACTTCAAAGACAGAAATCTTGTGCCTTCAACTTGGACAAAGATGGATGGTTAACCATGGCTTCATCACAGGAACCAGTGATTTACATGTGTCTAAAGCATCCTGAGAAAACTAATTAATACCTTGTATGATGGCCGAGTTTTAATGTCTAAGAGAAGGAAAAAATTCTAATTTATGAGGAGAGAGAAAAAACCCAATTCTGAATTGGTAGTAGGACAATAATATCCAAGTACCCTCACCTCTCAGTTGTGTAGATGTAACTGACGCCAATGAGTTCAAAGAAGCCAATGAACAACAGTGGCAGAGTGGCACAATAGTTGTCAAACATCTGCAGCCAGTACTGTCCAGAATGTTGACAGAACAAGAAACCGATAAGGTAACAGAATCCACAGATGCAAGCTGTAAAATAGAAAAAAGAAAAAACACCCATTAATTACATTTGCATTGGCTTTGTCTGGATGCATGGAGTCAATAGGGGGATGAAGGAAGGTATTTAGATTGTTAGATTGTTAGATTGACTGTACCCATAATAGTAGTGTTTTTCAAGCATGACTAGTATTGCAGTTTTCAGAGGAGCTGCGACTTATTTTGTCTTCATTTTTTTCTTCCATACAGCTTGATGCACTCCTTAATGCCTCATACAAAGTTACACTTACCAGTCATGACTTCTTTTCTCCAAGGAAAGATCTTCAAGTCATAAAAGGGTGTAATAACACCCTCCAGAGTTCCAAACATACTGCCAAGACCAAGAGTCAACAACATACAGAAGAACAGCACAGACCAGAGAGGTGATGCAGGCATCTTCACTATGGCTTCAGTAAAGGCAATGAACGTCAGGCCAGGACCTTGAGCAGACTAAGAAAGAAATGTTGTACAACAAGATGAATGAACAGTCACGTAAAACGAAAGGAAAGTAGTTTCTGTGTCAGTATTTCCTAAACACAATCAAATGAAGGAAAAAAATAATTAAATGAATGAAAAAAAAAAAAGAATAAACAAAAGAACGTATCAATGAACAATGAACAAACAAATGAAAAAACAAAGAAATGAACTAACAAATGTAACACTTCTTTTGCACAGGTATGTTTATCAAGGGAGGAAATGTACATGTACATGTACAACAAATTTCAAAGTTAAAGTTGTATGTGAGGAAGAAATCTGAGCATACCTCTGATAGCCAGTACGTCAAGTCATGGCAGTTTTTAGCAACCAAGTCAGTGACTGTTCCATTAATGTCTGTGCCGTTCATGGCTCCATAAAACTCCTGACACTCATGCAATGATTGGGTGGCCTAAAGTATCACATACAACATCATCATAATAATAATAATCATCATCATCATCATCATCTCGCCAGGTAATAAAGAATAATAAATGTTGATAGGACTGCACGGAAGTACATTGTCACAAATACATTACATGACACAGATCAAGAAACCCAACACCCCGTTAGTTGCTATGCAATAATAGAATTTCAAGATCTTTTCTGAATAAATCCCCTTCTACGTGACCCCAAATGCCAACAATTAATGCAAGATTCTGTGATATGAAGTGACTATAAGAGTATTGCTACTCCTCTGGAGGGATGATATACTGGCCAGGAATAATAATAATATCAATCATTATTTTTTAATCCACCACAGGGAAAACCCCTGGTATTGTCTCAGGATTCCCTAGTAGTGTGCGGATACCAACTGGTATCCCAGGTGGAGAGGCACTTTGAAATTTAAGTGCTGTACACATGAGCACAAAACAACGACCATGGCTGGCACACAAGTCCAGACTGCTGAATGCATAGTCCATCAAACTAACCATACACCACTGAATCTCAACATCTCAACAGGTAATTTTCACTCCAGCAAATGGCAAAGTGATTTTATTAAAACCTACCTTAAAGCCAAGGATACTGAAAATAACAATACTGGCGAACACTGATGTTCCACAGTTGATCAGTGAGACCATGATGGCATCCCTGTGGCAGTTATTGTGCACAGGGTTATAACTGGACATAGCAATAAGCCCTCCAAAGGCCACGCTCAGGGAAAAGAAAATCTGAGTGGCAGCCTCCAGCCACACCTGTGGATTGATGAGCTTGTCAAACTGTAAAAAAACAAATAGCAACAAAACCAGCATTAGAGGTGAAGTTCTGTATGCAATACAAATCATGTATATATATATATATATATATATATATATATATATATATATATATATATATATATATATATATATATATAAGTAGTAATTGAGAAATATTGAAAAATACAAGTCATGTGCATGTACGTTAAATGCACACATTAAGGCTGAGATGAACAAATTTCAATTTCCTCCAATTTCCAATAATTCATTTGCCTAGCAATCAGCCAAGTACAACAAAAATAAATGTATAATAAATGGACTACAGTAAGTATAGTTTGTGTTCTCTTATATATGAGCTTCACTGACCACTACTTACTTCGTGTTGCTTTGCAGTCAAACATAGAAGGGGGCCAGCACTCTCGTGCCACGACTTCAAAAGTCAAAACTTAATCGTATCATTGTGTCTTGGGAAAATCACTAAAAACTAACTAAAATTTGCTTCGCCCACAACAACATCTTGATGTTTTGGGAGCATTTTATGAATGAGAGAAGGTACCCAATCATAATTTGAGCACTACTTTGACCAAAAAAGCAGCAATTTACTAATAGTGTCCCTTTAATGGTGTATCTTAAAAAAAAAAAAACAAAACAAAAAAAAAACATATATCCTGTGGTAAAATTACTTCTGATTATTGCACATCACAATTCGAAATACTCCAGTTTCAAATTCCATGATTCTCCTCAAAGCCAGTGGTTCATACAACAATCTTTGAGATCACAACATGTTCATGGTATACATAACTGCTTCATTTCAATGTTACATGTATATATCCCTTATATACCTAATGAAAAACCTAACCTGAGGTTTAAACATGTGTGCAATTCCAGCTCCAGCCCCTTCAAGACTAACACCACGGCCGAAGAAGATGGTCAGAACAATATACGGAAATGTTGCAGTAAAATAAACTGCCTGAAAATTGAAAAATGTAACCAAAGTTAAAATGTGCTCTCGCTAACGGATTATCATTTGTGTACAATACAAACAAGGTGAACATGTTGTCCCACTACAACTTGACATTAAATGGGCCAGTGCCAATATTCAGTGGAATGCAGATGGTGCACAAAGCAGGGAAGGTACAATAACATAAGAAAAAAACTGAGTTCAGAAATCAACTTAAAGTAGACTTAAAAAAAAAAAGAAACAAACATTGACTGTATAAATCTAACAATATACACTGTAAGGTCCATTAACAAACTATTAATAACCAGTTTCGAGATCAATATTTACGCTGGAACAACAGGAAAACTTATGACCAGAATTTACTGACAGCTAATGCACCTTTCCAGCTGACTGAACGCCCCTCATCATGCATAAGAACACGACAATCCAAGCAACCAACAGCACCAGGACAAGATGCCAAACAAGTCCGCCACTCTCATCAATGGTTGGAGTCACATCAAGAGCTTTGCGATACCAGTAGTACTGTGTCCTACCAGCTTCGTGACACTCCTCAAGTAAGGTACCATTATCCAATCGGGGGCAGTTAGAATAGGGAAGAGGGTCTTGGAATGACGCAAACAAGTAGTAAAAGCACCAAGCAATGATCATGTTGTAGTACATTCCCACCAACAGGCACACGACAACACAGGCATAGCCGACACCTCCAAGGTAGGGGTGAATGGCATTCCATACTCCAACTGATCCTTGCCGCAGACTCTGGCCAATTGCAAGCTCAAGAAAAAAGAGTGGGATGCCCAGAAGAAACAGACTGAGGAAGTATGGAATCAAAAATGCACCTGCAATGGAAAAAAAACTCATTATTTGAAGCATGATTTTGTAAGGGATACAAGAGACACTGAGATGCTTGCAAATATGTTATCACGGGACCTATTTGTTTGACTGTTTTAGTCAGACAACTACAAAGTTATGGCCTTTCAGAATAAAGTGCGTGCCTGGAGAAAGACAATAAAGCCTAACTCCATAAAGCTTTTGTATTAACCCATAATTTGATGCCTGTGCCACCCCTAACCACCCATGATGATCGTTGGCATTTGTTCCATTTCTGACGTCATCACCTTTGACCAAAATTGGCATCACTTGCTCCCAAGTTCTGCACGAAGAAAAGATCTTTCCAATGATACCCAGGTCAGAGTGATTGGGTCAATTGAACATGAAATATGCACAAAAATGCTTAGAAATTTGAGTGAAAAACTTGGAGCAAAATTTCCCTCTACTACACTTGGCTACAGGTACTCTGTGGTAAGAATTTCCCTTCTCGATGATGCTTTCACTGAAATTCTAGAACTGGAAGCAAGCTCAGTAGTAGGTCAACAACTGCAGCACAAAGATAGGAAAAGGAGAAAAAGGAAACACAAAAAAAATTAAAAACCAAAAGAAGTCTAAAGACGATTTCTGCACATGCATGCCTGAACAAAAATGTCATAAAATACAGTGCTAGTGGAGGGAAAGGCATGCTGCCTTGTTGGGTAGATTCGAGCTAATTTAGCTCATATCCAGGCTAAAAATGTCCAAAATGTCCAAAAACTGCTTTTCTTTTCAAAAATTTCAGGTGTCAATGGGTTAATAAGGCCATTGCATTTCCCTCTGTTAATGTGTGTATCAAAGAGCAAAACAGCACCAAAGTCTTTGAAATGTTGAAACCAAAAGTGACAATTTATGAATAGTCTATAAATATGCATTTCCTATGTTACTTATCTTTTATTTATCTTTTTTATTTAGATTTAAACAAGGTCATATGTTTTTTCATTAACTGTTACTGCAGCAGAAGGGCACTATATGAAAGAGTGTCAGACAGGTATACACACAGCATCAGACAGTCTGTTAATTAGGAGTCATAAAAACTTTTAATCAATTAACCAGCTTGTATATAACGTGTATTACTTTCACAAAAATCTTCCATCAATTCAAATTTACAAAATAATTAAATCATTCAGATGCTTTGTATACCGATGTTATTGGAATTGTCAAGTATGTCCCAAAGGTCGCAGAGTTTAAATCATTTAGTCCGCCAAAATTTCAAAAAAATTCAGCAGCCTGCAATACATCAGTCACAGAACAAAAATGCAATGGCAACATTGAGGAGGCCTGCAATCATTAATCTTATGACATGGGAAATTATTAATCTAAATTTACACTGTTCCTGCAACAGATTTTAGATCTAAACAAATTAAACAAATTATATTAGATAATTTAAAAGATAAGTATCACACAAAAGAAGCTGGAGAAATCACATTCACAGCTGGACATACTCAATAAATAGGTAACAATTTTAATTTTTGCCAATGAATAAATTCCCAAAAGACAATTAGTGTGGACAATTTGTGTCAACCTCTGCATGTATTTTTTTTTCTGTGCTTGGCCACATAAGCTGGTGTTGTTTTTCAGATACACTAAATTCCTAAGGTGTGTTATAGAAATAAAGTTCATTTCTTCCATCTCCCATAAAGATAAGGTTTATGTGTTTTAAAATATAATAATTTCAGAGTAGATTAGATGATTGAATAAACATGGAAAACAAGGCGTCAGTGATGATTACATTGTCAGTCTAATCACTTGTTGTGAAATACATCGGAATACGTTGTGCAATAACTTGAATATCAAATGCCCTTGCATGGCGCATATGGAAGTCACACACCACAGCGTGACAAATACAAATTAAGCTAAACAATAGCGTTCTTTGATCGGGTTGAACAACCCCTTTACAATCTGACAAAAGAAAAGGTAGTCGGTTCTTCCCAAAGTCATTACACTGTCATTAGTGAATGCATTTCGCAAGACGTGTACAGAAAAAAATGTAAACACCGCGTCGGGCAACAGTCATCGAGCACTACCAAAGGAATTCGAGCATGAAATTAAACAAACCATAACAAAATATAGGGAAGCGAGTTTTAAAGACCAAACTTAATTAGCTCTTTGTCTCTTTGAAGCACAATCTTACAAAATTCTTGAGAAAGCAATTATCATTCACAAATTTAAGCTTAACTCAACTCAATTATTTATTTAAATAAACACGAAAATCATTTGCAGTACAAACGGGAGCATACGTGTCGGGCGCATGTATGATTTCAATTCTAAAGAAAACAAATGTAATTTTGATCCTTTCACCTTCCAAAGAAGATAAGAGCATTAACGACTAATTAATGCGATGTGAAAAGAAGAAATACGATATCCTGAAATCTCGGGATCTCGAACTTGCTTCATTTTCAATTTAGGGTTATTAAGCTTAAGCTTAAGTCGACTTCAAATTTAACTTAACCAAAGTTAAAAAAAAAACCCTGAGTTGAACTATTTCTATAACAGGCATCACTTACAATGAGCGATAGAAACTAGCTCCGACCAGCCCGCCAATTTTGCCCTCGATATTTTTTTCGCCAGCGTGAGATCGGGCGAGGCGGAACGAGTCTTACATTAACCTTTTTGTCGACCTTCGTGGTTGGCCTCGAAAATAGCCCCAAGAAACCATAAAATTAAATGCAGATACCTCCTCCGCTTTTCTGGCAAAGATACGGAAATCTCCATACATTTCCCAGACCAACTGCAAAACCAACCGTGGCCAAAATAAACTCGACCTTGTTTCCCCATCCTCCTCGATCGTCCACAGCTACTTCAGGCTGTGCCGTAACCCCGCGCGCTTCGGCGGCTTTTTGCTCTGCAGCAGCGTTCGAATTTTCTTCCTTAGCCGGAGTAATCGTTAAATTTACGACGCCATCTTTCAGATTTGCTGTGGTCATGGTTGGAAGAAAACCGAGAACTCTGCGGTGTGGTGACGGACGAAGGTCTCGGCTGTACACTTGCCTCTAGGGCGGCGAAGTCAATGTGAAAACAAACACCGTCCTTTGTGCACACAGCACGTGAAAAGCTCAGATTTCAAATTATGGTCGGTTTCCGTCACTTCTACCGCCGATAAAACAAGTCCTTTTTACACTTCATTTAACTCAAAAGCAACACCTGGCCAACAAAAATTATACAACATTTTAGCAATTCTACAACGCAGTTTGGTGTACAACAGAAAAGTTTGAATGAATGAAAGAAGCCAACGAGTCCATTATTGGCAGGTGTCAATCTTCTTGCCGTCTGTCGGAGGTAATTTATCAGTTCTGTGCCCTCCTCCGATAAACAGTCTAAACAGGCATTGATTTCTTCCTCTCCCGAGATCGGATGTTTAAACATATTTGGTCATATTTCAAGAACGGAATAACTTAACGAACTACCCAAGTGTTCGTTGTTCGCGAAGGTGAGACTATGCAGCGAAGTAGACTGTAGATGGCAATTTCTTTCAGGTGAGGTATTTAGTAGTTTTCCAGTAGTGACGCCCCTAAAATTGGAATCGCACATAGCTAGCGCCGTCAAGTTATTCAAGTTCGCCCTGTAAATACAAGTCAATACCTTGCAGTTACTGCGCATTTAACGCGTCTATTCCAAATTCCAAAATAGGTCAAAGTTAAAACCCTTAGCTATCTGCTGGTTTTTTTCACAACACTACACATTTTCGTTGTACCCGGGGATGACCCAGGATCGACGATCTACCACCTGGGGCCGGCAACGTGGAAAATTTCATACTGTAGATCTGGTCCTTTAGGTAAATGTGCGAAGAAACGTTCGCCTGCACTGATTCCACCCGACAGATATCATCAAATTAGTTTCGATACCACTCGCACAAAAAATGGATAATGAAACTTAGGCTCTGTCGACTTGACCGTTTTTGTTTATCTTTCTTATTCTTGCAGACGGATTGTTCTTTATGAGCGATCTACCGCGCAGAAAGTGTAAGCAGAGGTGGAGAAAAGGTATGCGAAATTCAGTTACTGTGGTGTATTAATAACCTGGCCGAAGATTTTGATCTTCTTACGAAACAATAGCCTTGAAGAATCACGCAACAATAATCCTTTCAAAGTAAATTAATCTTTCCAATTTCCAAGAAGTCGTTGTCGCAGAAAATAAAAGCAGTGTTATTAGGGTGTATTTCATACAGAAACAAGGACACAAGCGTTCTTTAACCTCATCCATTCAGCAATGTGCTCTGGGGAAATTTTGCTCCACCGGAGGAAAACTGTTCCATAACAGAAACTGAAGGTAAACAAATTAACATGGCCCCTGCCTCGAAAAGCAAGGGTGATTCAAGCTCTGTTAATTACAAATAAGCAGGAAAGATCCAAGTCCCTTGTTCAAGTGGTGGTCGAAAAACTGCCCTCACCCCATAAAACGGTTTTCTTTACCATTTCCTATCGGTAGCTGGTTTAACAAACCTAAACCTACAAGCACATGCTTTTTTGTGTGGAAAACCCGCCACATTTCCGGACTTCCGGTCACATGACATTAACCCACGCTTACGCGCGAAAATAGTGGCGGGAAGTGAAAATTGTAAACAAACACACGTGATGCGTGCATGCGAGCGATCTTTTGTGGACACTCGAAAAAAATGCGAGAGTATTAAATGAGTACGGTTGATCAATACTCACCTTTTTAAAGTTACATATGCAGAAATATCTTTTCAAATGATCGGTCTCTTATTTTTAAAATTAAGGAGATCGTTCTAATGAGAAACATTGGGTAAAGGCAAAAGTATCTGCGGCGAATGAATGACTTGGCAAAACCTAATATGCTAATATACACAAGACGGCGACAACAACTCGGCGATATCGATTTTAAATTTTGTTGAGTTAAGATAGGACTTAAAATTAAACTTCTATTGGTAAATGGCTAAAAAACTGTCTTCCAAAATTCAGTGATTTTTTATCGTAAAGGAATTCTGTGTATGAGTGTGTGTGTGTGTGTGTGTGTGTGTGTGTGTGTGTGTGTGTGTGTGTGTTCGAGGAACTCAAAAAGCTGCGAACGACCGCTCGGGTAGTCAAGCAAAGCAGTTGTATGTACTCCTTGTGACGTCGTAAAAAATTCACGATCTCTCAGAATTTGTCTCAAATTCATGAATGAAATTTAACCCTACGAGGTCAATAATTTTATTCGTTTCGTGAAATTTTAAGTAGTCTGAAACAAGTATTCATGTCGCAAATTTATGTTGCGACGTGTAAGCAAATTACGGCAGAACTAATGTTTATATTCCTTAGTACGAAGACTACGACGATTAAGAAAATATGAATGGATGAAGAAAGCAATTTGAGTGAAATTTACTTTCGAATGAAATATTTCTCTAAGTCTTTCGAACTTCGAAACGGTGTTTCGAGAAGAATCAACTGATAAAGATGAGTTACATTTCATCGTGAATCACTCAATTTACCACGAAAGAAAGTCCATTGATGAAAATGAAATATAACATGTTTTGAAAAGGACGAAACACGTGCAAAAAGTGCAATTTCCGCAGGTGTCCGATTTTCGCTTTTAAATTCCGATGAGAGTTAGTTTTTAAGTTTAAACACACAATTTTCGTTTACCGGTGGTTTTTTTACGTTTTTACACACGCGTCGGGTGAAATGAGACACGGAACGGGGCAGAGATCGATTAAGCGTTTTACTCGCTGGCCAAACAAATGAAAATGCTAAAACTTAAGTATTGCAGTACCTCCTCCGTTTTTCTGGCAAAGATACGGGAAACGCCAAACATTTCCCAGACCCACGGCGAATCCTATCGCAGCGAGGACGAATTCGATTTTATTTCCCCATTTACCACGGTCGTTATCGGCCTCGTAAATACGAACTGTTACTCCATTGCTCTCGATGTCCGTGGTCGGGTGCGGAGGGTTGAGCTCCTCCAGCTCCTCGTTTTCAACGTTGAACGAGATCTTCTTGGTATCCGAGTAATCGAGATCGTCTTCTTTGGCCATTTTCTGAACCTCTGAACTCTTAACACACTGTTTACCCTGGAAAACAAAACATGGAATTCGTTTGAGTCACGAGGTGAGTTATAAATATGGATGATATTGATGATTTTTCCGTCTACAACACCTACGCGATGTTTTGACGCTTTAAGCATTTGTTGACCACTGAATATTTAGTCATGGTTGTCGTTGTGCCGTAAATAAGATGCGGAAAATATGGAAAGACCGCCATAAAAGCAACTCTGCTAAGATAACCAAACACGTTGAAACTAAGAAATGTTGTGATGAACGAAGTTCTCTGTGAGATTCAGAATTCAAATTGTTTATACCGTCTTTTTATACATCAATCCTACTTTTCTACTGATGTCGGATCAAGTAAGATTTACCAGCGTCTGGAACAAAAGGCACGTTGTTATATAAATTTACCCGCTGAAATATCAGGAAACAATTTTTAATTGAAACCGTAAAAAAAAAAAACACGTTGAAAACTCATTCTGAAACAGGCATAAGCTTCGTTCAATCCTTTACGCAGGTTAAAAATATTTATTATTTTGTTTTTCTCTGAGGGGATTGTCGTCAATAAGTTTACACTTTTCTTTGTGACGGTCATGACGCCAAGCGGCCAAACCCAACGTACAACAAGAAGTCCCACATTCACCAACAAAGCTGTACAACTGCGATGGTCAATCATGTCTTCAAAGCTGTACAAACACTGAAGAAAGCGAGTGACTCTCTTAGGACATACCAGTAAAAAGTCGCTTTCTTTAAATGCTATGCTTCCAAGAAAACAACGACACTGCCTTGGACTAATATTCCTGTTCGCTTTTTTCGACTCAGTCTAACTTAACCGCGCTGTGTAATTGCCAGAAAATGGACGATCTTTTTTTTCCACTCAGAAAGAGGAGTTCGTCACTTGATACACTACCTTAGCATCGTTCCCAGGCTTAAAAGAGATTTGGAAAACGAGCTAGCCAGGGAGCAAATTCCCGCAGGACAGTCGCGCGTGACCAACTTTCGGAGCTATCGCCTTACAAGAGGTGACTGAAATACAGTTATGTCTCTAATTAAAATGTTCACTTTTACTAAAGCGGAAAGTTGATGATCAGCAACACAATAATGCGAAAATAGTTCGTTTCTTTTCTTTCTTTATTTCTCAAGCATTTACAACGCATTTTCTCGACTGCAGCTAGTCTAGCTGCAGTCTGTTGGCAGCTCTTTGTCAGTTTGTGTAGGGGTTAGAGAAACAGCTCGCGCCACCCGACTTTGGCGTAACGTTAGCTACACTTGTACCGTACATATATTATATCACCTGCGTATTTGGGTTTTCAACGAGCAGAATGCAGTGATTCTAGAAGAGAATTAACGATATATGTACACCTGAATTAATTTCGTTGAATACCACAATTTTGAACTGGGAGTCAATCAAAAGTTGGAATCAACTTGAACTATCGAGTTTCAGTCACGCAAAACATGGACTTCATTCAATCGAGTTAACACGACTATATGAACTGTGGACCTTCAGTCAAACTTAATAATGTGATAATCGACTTTGACACGATTATATCAACTGTCCATCTTCAGCTTACTTTGACACGGCTATATAAACTATCGACCTTTAGCCCGCTAAAGACGGACTTAATTAATACAATCGACTTTGACAAGATTACATATATCAACTATCCGTGATCGAGCTTCAGTCACGTTTAGCTTAAAGAGAGACCTAATTCAATCGACTTTGACACACAGCACGACGTTTGATTCAACTTTAGACCTTCACGTAAACTACTAGTACTAAAAGTCACGCTATAACCGTCGGATCTTTCACCACAATCGAGTAACGCGACTAGGCCTGGACTCGTACAAACTATAGCTGCTTGGCACGAAAGTTGCCGAGTACGAGTGGAGAATTTCCCTAACGCTTCCATACAAAAACAAAGCAGAAGATTAGAATCTCTTAACGTTTCGATCATGTTCAGCTTTATCTCGAAGTTGTAACGACTGGAACTTTGTCCTTCAAGTATTCTAGAATTTTAGTCTTGATGGAACTAACAAACAACAAAAGATTTAAAAAAGAAGCACTCCGATTTTAGTTTAACAGATACAACACTGGTTGTAGGATGAGTCGCTCGTTTAACATCTTCTTCTCTAAAGATGTCCTCGACCAAGATATTATGATAATAATCTCTTGCCTCTACACAGGAAAAACGTTTTTCTCGCTACCACTAAAAAGTTGGACTCGACGTACTGTAACAAATACATCCTACAGGTCTTTTTAGCCGTTCAGATATAAAGACGAAAACCATTTTGATTTGAAAAAGTTGATTGGCTCAGAATACTTTGCTTAAGTTTTATCATGAAATTGTGAGACCACCAAAAGTATCAGAAATTACTTTTACAACAAACGATATGGGGCCTTCATGAATCCTTCGATTTGTGCCAGAGCAGTGAAACTTTATAATGAAATATGAAAAATCAAAAAGGGTTTCTCTTGAACGCTTACCTTTTCAAGAACTTAAGACTGACAATATCGAAAGCCGCCAAAGCAAACACTCGTAGTTCAACGTGCAACGAGGAATGAGTTGGCAAAGGTTGTTGTCATCTTTTTATTTCGTTTATCCATGTGGTTTGCCGGCCTATTCCCGTTGTTGATCGGAGGCGGCAAATTCGATAATTCCCTGCCGGCAGGTTCACGTACGAGTCACGCGCGAGCGACGAAGCCGCGAGGTTGCGAGTCAGCGAGCGAGGCCAGCCGGCGTAAAGAAAGTCAGGTAATCCCTGTGAATTTTACGCCCCATCCCGGTGTCGCAGTAATCGGAGCTGACGTAAATTTTCACCGGGAGCACTAAGTTCGTTTGCAAACCTGCAGCGAAACAGTTAAGAGTGGCACGGGTCTTCCTCGAGCCCGAGTCAATCTGCAGTCACGGGTGAAGTTCACGTCAACGTTTATGTTGTTTTAGTTGTTTTTCTCTTACGCTGCAATATAATGTAACATATTAGGGGGGACAAGTTTTAACTCTTGTCCTCGCAAGTTTAGGAGGCCGATTAAGGCGCTGCCAATGCCGTTTGCCGGTTCAGTCAGTTTTCATAGCCTGCTGCAAGGGTTGGTATAGTTGGGTAATAGCGAAAATAGGGCTAATCTCGGTCAACTATTGGCAATCAGGTAGGGAATTACGAGTTTGTACCATTTGCATGCCAATATTTTATGTGCACTTAAATATTGTTTCTTTCCCAGTTTGTCGTATTGCCCTCGTAACTAGTTCCGCAGTGATATTCGATTGAAACACTGACACTGTCACACTGAAAACACAAATGTAAATTACAGTGTATCACGTAAAAAGACAAACGTGCTTTGCTCGCGCCGCTAGCATTTAAACTCAGCAGCGAACTCGCTCTGCAGAAGAAAATACTAGCTGAATGAGCTTTCCTAAGTTCTTATGCTCCCCTGATCCTGGTAAGCCGACAAATTGTAGTTTCTGAACCGATAAATACCAACTCAGTCCGGATCTAATCGCTTCCCATCAAACATAATTGATTAATAGTTTCTATCCTTCATCGCTCTTTTGCTTCGCTAAGGCGAATATTATTTATTAATGCAGGTTTATTTTAATGCAGGCTTATTTTTCCCGCCGGTTCACTTCGCTTCCCGATTCGTTCTCGCGGTTTCCCCTTCGCGCGTGACCCTTAAGTGAGTTCTCGCGTCACTCGTCGCTCTCGCGTGACTAAGTGACGTCTTTTGTATATTCCCACTTGACCCAGATTTCCTGAATGTCTTTCAATAGCTGACATGATTTATTTAAGCATGTCTATACCTGTAGATCGGCACTGAAATTCGTCGCATTCTTCTCTTGATTTAATAACATATTTCTCTTTTCGCTTGTCTGAATTTCTTTAAAGCAGCCATGTCTTTTTTAGCGTAAACTTTTATGATATCCCCAGCAGTGGAACCCAGCAGGGAAGGGAAACATCCTTAGCCAAACCAAATCAAACTGACGTTGAAATTTAAACTTCCAAAGTACCCCTGTCTCACTCTTTAGCCGTAAGGCTTTCAAGGTCCTGTGAACTGGCAAGTCGAAGTTCGTTACAGATGATAGGAACTTCGCTAGTATCGGTCTGAAGCACGTCCAGAGGCTAAACAAAACAGTAGTAGAAGTCTGGCGGTGTAATGCGCTGTGATTGGTTAATCGCAGAACAATAACATCCCATCCGTGACGTCACGCTTGTATTATTTCCATCCATGTGAAATTGCAACTACACGTTTTTAAAAACAATTTCGATGTGTTTAGTCTCTTGGAAACATAATATTTATATTTAGGTGTACCTGGCTTTGACAAGTTTACGAAAAGTTTAAAAAGCAATCAAGAGGACAACGTGGTTTCCCACGGGTTTTTATTGAAAACTTGCGCGAGCTCAGAGCTACAACTCTTTTGTTGTCTCGTAAAACGCGATACCCTTGTCAATTTCAAGTGGACTTAATAATCGCATCGGCGCGCCTCCAAATTTAAAATGATAAGGTTTACGACAATTTGTGGCACACTGACACGACGAGTCACGCTACTGGCAACTGGACAACAAACACTACTTTAGCAAGAAAAAGATATTCCCAAGATTTTCCCTAACAATTTTGCCTCTGGAATAGTCGCTCTCGACTGTCTGGTAGATGAACCGTAGCATACTGAAATACCCTAAGTACTAGATAGTTAAAATTCACTCCAAAATACGTCCAGCGTGGTCGGTTTGAAATTCTTGAGTGGGCGACTGAAGATAAAACCATCATTCCTTAACCCCGGGACACGCATATGGCTGTGTTTGAACACACTGTATTTTGGATCTCAATCAACCACATCCGCTGAAAATTATTGTTTTATTGCGATATATTGAATACCATCCCTGGGGGTCAGTAAATATCTGTTAAGAGTTTTCGTTACGTGACGTTTCCGAAAGGAAAATGTTCAATTAATTTGAAAAGGACTAGTCAAAATTTGACTCTTAATCTTCTACTCAACTTCTAAGTAAAAAGTCCTTTATATTTTTTTCATGATTATGCATGCAAATTTGAAAATTCACTGATATGTGTTGACTGTACTTCAGCGCGATGTCTTGAGTGGTACGCGCCGAAATGATTATGTGAAACCATCACACTGCCAATCATAGGGTAAAACTTAAGCTAAATTATATGTCTGAATATTAATTGGAATGCTAATATTAACTGCCGTTTCATATCACCCATAATAAACTTAAAAAATAGCGATAAAATTAAAATGATTATATTTTCTTTGAAATATATTTTTCATGAAGTTTGTTATGAAGCGAACAAAACTTAACCTGAATTACTTTTCTTTTAATCAATATGTTGCAGCAGGTTGCTTTAAATTCGTGTTTCAAAAATAGCCAGACAAGATGTCTGAAAGCCGGGTTGTTCAGGAATATACCAAAACAAGTTTAACTTGAGCGACCTCGCGCAAACAAGGGAGGTTTCTTTCTGTAAAACATCGAGCCTCTACCTCTAAATTCTTGTTGATCTTCCTAATGCCGCCACGCTTTTTCGAGTGTATTATTAGGGCTATTAGTCCATCAGACAAAGTAGGTCATGTGATGTCCAGCTGCAAAGATGGAATGGTTGCTAAGTAATTTACCCTGAGGTGGTGGGCATACAATGGTTGAAACCTTTCATAACACTGAGTTTTTTATCTTTCTTGCCAGGTCTAAGTTGGATTATAGAAATAAAATATTCTCCCTTAACGTTTGCAAGGATTAGTCAGAATCTGGAATTAAAATTTCGATATAGCAGGTTGCTGTAATGTAAATTAATTCCCATGGTCAGTTGATGAACTAAATAAGCGTAATATTACACTTCGATTTATGTTTCAGTTTCTAACGTGGTGCAAATATGCAAAGGAAACTCAGTAATCAGTTATGAAATACTTGTTGATTTTTCACTTCAGTTTTGTCGGTGGTATTACAGCCCTTTTGTACTGAAATGCTAAGACGTTCCGTTTATATTGAACACAAGTGTGATCCATGCATTGTTTGAGAACAAAAACTTATTTGGTGAAGATTTTTTAAAATCTCTTTAAAAAGAGCTGTACGTGCAAACTTCCCGTAACGTCAAAAATGACAGTTTATTCACCGTGCAAGACAGACGGTGTGAGATTAAAGACTATTAAGAATGAATAAAAACGATGAAATTGTGCTTACTTCAATTGCAAGTATAAATTGCAAATATGAAAGAATAGACAATCTGAGCTGAACAATAAGCTAACGATCCTTCGAGAGGCTTAAATTGTACAAAAATTGAGCAGTAAACAAGTGGATGTTTTCAGATATAGTCTGGTCTGGAGAAGGTTTCTGAAAACAGCTAGCAATTCTTTGTAAACGAAGCGAAGTAAGGAATAATAGTATTTAGAAAATGGTTTTTCCGCCACGTGAAGTCACGTGAGTGCCTAATAAATTTTTATAACTTTTGTAAGACTATCTTCGAAGCGAAGGATCCTTCGAATCAAAAGCAGACACCATAGGGTTTATTGAATCACTTGCATTCACGTTAATATCTTTTTGTGAAAGAATGTTATGTTATGAAGCAGTTTCCCGGTGTGAAAGAAATCAAGTGTTGACTGGTTATTTCGTTCTTTCGTTGTAATTAATGTTTAACTTCTTGCGAACGCCACCGTGTTTACATGCGCTCATTCTAACCAAACGCGCGAAACGGCTGATCTTTCCATTCGATGCGAGAATCACACACTCTTCAATGAACAGATACTCCTGAAAGACAGTGAGCGATCCATCTGAATGAGCTCAAGCTCGGAGTAAAGGTAAATTTTCGAATTTAACGGCGCTTTTTGCTTCCTGTCGCATTGTGTTTGAATGAATTTGAAAACCGTACAATCGTCTCAAACTACCTTGTGTGTCCTGTTAATCGGGAACGAAAGAAAAAATACTAAAGGAGTTCACAGATTAGATCCAACAGTACAAAATGATTCTAAACATACCAATAACAGAGATCCAAACAAGTCCCCAAAAATTCGCCGTTCACACCACGTGGAATACGTACAAATCGATATCACAGTCGTTCCAGCCAAATATTCATTTACAATGCAACGTGCCAAACAATAGATCAAATCAACCGGGAACCAAGCAGCCAATCACGATCATTTTACTTACGAGCTTCTTTCTGTTTCCATTGCGCAACTAGTCGGTCAGGTTTTACCTGTATATTTATTTCACTTTCTACCTTTTTACCTTTTTCCAACGGTGCACTTGCTCTCTGTATACACTAAGTGTTGGGTCTTGCGCGAAATTACAGGGGCAACGCTTCTGACCCGGAAAAAAGAAATGGATCGACATCCTTTTCCCGAAGGAACGAAGCTTAACCTTGCGTAAACGTGTTGTGAGCAAGTTCCTTTCATAAAGGAATGGATATCTAACAACAAATTGGTTCATTTTGGGTAATCTTTAAGCAAATTTGCCATAAAAATCATTTATGTTTGTCACTTTCGAACTTGAAGACCTTCGAAAGGGATTCTCAAGCTTGGTAGTTTGCCTCGGTGTTTAAATGAACACTGTCTGCCGCTTTGTCATTCATGCATTACTAATCATTTGTAGTAAGTGGTAAATCGCTTTTAGAATTTTAATTTCAAAACATATTCCATAATGGAATCGAGGCGTCAAAACGTTTGTTTCTGTTTCCACTAAAACTAACGCAGACGCAAGTGATCGTATTCCCAATGCATTCAAATATTCACTCGCAGTCCTCGTATCTTCTTACAAAGACCAATAGTGCTTTTCAACGTAAACCTAGCTAATTACAATTCAGGGTTGATCGACGGTGGAGGTATACTCCGACAGAGCGGCGTGTAAATTGGCAGACTCTGTTTTTGACGATAAAATGACTCACACAAAGGTGTTCCACGCAGACGTAGACCTTTCATGAGATGCTTATTAACTAAGCAAGACTTTAAAAGAAAATGGTTTATAAATACAGCTGAGTTTCGCTAAAATGCGACGGACGTCTTATGCAAATCAACATTCTTTTTGTGCATCGTGGTTGCCACGTTTCCCGCCTTCTTTTCCCGCCAAAACAAGAAAGCCTGACACCCGCTGGTCTGTTTTTGTCTCTAGTTTACAAAAGGATTTAGGAATAGTAAACAGCTCGAAAAGCGGCGAAGACCGCCCGTAGAACCCTCTCATATTTATTATATAGCGATAGATTTCAGTTTGATATGTTTACCCCTCAGTTTGTATCCTTGATAATAAGGCAGCCTGAAGCTTAAAATACAAGTTAAATGCTTCGTCAAACGGTATATGAAAAAAAGAAATTGTGTAATTAGCCAGGCCATTTTTGCTTAATCCATGAGGTGAAAATGAAATATCTTTGAATTTTAAAAAGATCACAACAGAGTTGAAACAGGAAATTTCGGAGCAAAAGTGCTCACGCAAACTTGATTTCACTCGCTCGACAGGAGTTAGGTTTTGCAATCTTCTTCAATCTTTGTTTTTAAGACATTTCACTTGATAACAACTGAGAACAATCTATAGTTTACATATCTTTAACAAAATCACTCAAAGTAGCGTGATATTAACCTAATTATCTGGCGCAAGAGGATCATAATCTCTTGTCTGGCTGTGATAGTTTCATTATGGTATTCAGTCAAATTTTTATCAGTTAGAAGCCTTGCCTGCTGTCCTGATTTCCTGAGATATGATAGGGCCGTATACTGAGCCTATGCGTGGTCCCGTAGTGGCTATTTGGTTCAACCGAAGTCGCCTTGAATCTCTGATACGCCTTAAGCGTAGCAAATCGATCAGCTGAAAGGAACGGAGGTTCGAAACAGGGTCGTAGCATGCATTTTTATTGGAGTACGCTTGCACGGAAGAGACATGCCCTCCAGGAAATAAGAAGCAGAAGAAATAGGGTGTGGAATAATGGAAATTTAGGCCCCGTCTACACTACGGAGGAACGTAAAAACGGCGTTTTCATTCTGAAAACGCATCAAATGTTTTCCGTCCACAATACGCTATAGGAATGTGAAAACGAAACACTCACCGGTCATTTTGGATTTGTTTTTGAGGAAAACTCGGTCATACAAATCACATGATTATCGTGACGTAATCGTTTTCGAAAAACTCCATTTTCAAAATGTTTCCCGTCCTCACTAAAACGCAAAGCCGGCGTTTTCAAGTTCCTCCGGTTTAAAGAGCTCCGTTTTCGTGACGGATTAGTGTGGACGGAAGGCCTAACCGTAGAAATAAAGCTGCGTTTTTAAATTTCTCCGGCGTAGCGTGGGCGGCCCAATTTCCCTTGTAGACAGGATAATGTTGATGATGATGACGATGGGGCATGATGAGTTTGAACGGGGCCTTAGTGTTAAAACGTGGCAAAAAATGTTATAGATTAAACTGTTCAGCGTGGCAGTCGTGTTATGATTTTTCCATAAATTTCGCAGTTTAATTACTTTATCATGGCTAACTTTGACCAGGTCTTACTTAAGACAAAAATATGATAAACGTTGATAATACGTCTAAATAATGCTGCCGTGCAGTGCACCTCCACATGCCCGCAGATTCCATGATTGAAATCCCTAACCAGGTATCTCAAAACTTCTGAGGCTGATAATACAGTCGAACCTGTATTTAATAAGCGGCCACCTGTTAAGCGGCTACCCCCTGTTAAGCGGCCAGTTGTCAAAGTCCCGGACTTTTGTCAGTAAAATATTGTAAACAAAACGCCTATTAACTGGTCACCTCTATTAGGCGAAAACTGCCACCTCTATTAAACGACCGCTGCCACCTTTTGGTCGCCCCAATGAGGGTTTAGTTTTATTTATAGCCCTATTAAGCGGCCACCCAAAATTTTATACATGTAGTTTACCTTTTTTTGGGAAAAGCGATGACAGATAAGAGTCCGAAATAGAAAGTGACCATTGATAAAAAACATTCAAACACACGTTTATTATCGTGATTCCATATTGCCTGAAGCATGCTTGTATTTAAATAAATTGACATTTCTACTTGCTAAACTTCATGCTAATTCCAGACGAACCCCTAGTAAGCGGCCACCTCCCATTTCCCCGAGGGTGGCCGCCTAATAGGAGTTCTATTGCATTTCAAAATAGTTTTGAAATTTTCCTCTGCATCTCACTCTAGCAACACTGCTTCGAAGGGTTAAGACGGCATTTAATAAAATCGTATTCGAAACCGGATTGAAACTAAAAGCCACAACTGTTACTCCCCATGGAAATGTAGTCTACGCAAAGAGCGGTCCAACCCGTTGATGAAAATAGTTTAACCTCGCTTGTGGTAATTAACAGATTTTTGTGTAAAATATAACTAACTTAGTTACTCACTAACTGTCCATTGCATCTACAGGCATGTAGGGCCAACTTAGACTTCGCTTAAATAATTGTTTCACTGTACTCAGTTTCACACACACATTTGGTGCGCCCTGTTAAAGAAAGATAATAATAATAAAAAAAGAACTGCCAACTGCATGACTGCCCAATAATTAGCTCGGATCTAAAAACTACACATTTTTATAGCAATGCTGAGTCAAGTTAGTCCTACTCTGTTTTCCTGATGGTTTGTACAGTGTTGAGGTAAAAATTCTCTACTCTTTCGTATTTTTCAAGTCAGTCAGCGTTTTCGAGAGTTTGTTTCTTGGTGGTGGACGATTCAAGCAAATCCCGCACAATCTCTGTGTCTCTCCTCCTCCTCGTGGTCATTCGTTGATATAATCGTAACAGGAACACCGCTGGTATGCATAAACAAGATGCGCAGATGAGGAAAGCAATTATGAAATAACACCAAGAGGGGTACTGCACGCTCTTTACATCACCCTGAAATAAATAAGTCACATTGACGATTAGCTGTACTTATTATTTAGCTTGTAATTAGCTCTCAGTCAACTATAGATTCTCATTTGAAGTTATCAATCAAATTCATCGAAGAACCTTCCGAGCGGAAAAACGTAATAATTAGCATGCGCGAGTTTTGGCCCCGCGCCTGTCTCTAAATTTGAAAACATGGCGGGAAAATTTCGTCGATCGTGTAAGCAAGGAGAAGTAGAAACTGAGAAATCTCAGTTGAAGATCTGACTATGAAACTGGACGTTTTCGGTGATATATGGAAGAAGCCTTTTCGAAGAAATAGCACTAGAATTCACAATTTTCAAATAACAATTACTGAATCGTACTGTCCTCACACAATCTGTTGTCATAAGACTTTGGCTTCTTCAGCACAGCTAGATCAAGTCAATTTACCTTATTTTGTCTCCACGCTGAATATGTAATTGGCTTCAATCCAATGTTTAGCAGACTGCAGACAAAAATCACCAGGACTATAGCTGGAGACACGTATCTCCATGTTATTTTCCAGTACAGACCAGGCCGCATTCGAAGCATGTACTCTATGTCATCATAAAACCTGGAAATTTAAGACACACTGTTTAAAGTTGGAAAAAAAGTCGTGTATTTCATTCAGTCTATCGTGATCAAAGCCCAAGTACATTTACATGAAAACATCACTGAAAATGTACACTAAATAAAGTATCGTGTTGTTGGAAGTTGTGTTTTGTTAGCCCAAAAACAGGCTGTTTTGATCTTCAAGACTGAATTTCACTTGTCTGTTCATAAGCAGAGCGGTCCCGAGGACGCGGTGCGTGAAAAAAGCACCCTCCCCTCTCCCTCTGGGTGTTTTTATTCAGTTGCGTATTCGGTTTCAATTGTGGCAAGGTTCTTTACCTCAAACACACGAAGAGAAACGAATATTCCTTGTGTTTTTACAAGGGGTATGACAGAACAAGTGTAACTCCTATTTAATGACCCTCCCATGTGCCAGTCCCCACCTGTTAGCGCCGTACACCCATGAAACTCCAACAAGTTCAAAGAAGCAGATAAACAGAAGCGGAAGTGTTCCTGTAAAGCTGTCAAACATCTGCAGCCAGTACTCCCCAGACCTCTGGCAGAACAGCAAACCAGTCACCATGCATAGAAAACACGTGAGCCCTGGGGGATAGATTAAATCATTTCATCTGTTATTGTGTAATTGAGAAAATTACCTCATTGTGATTGGCTGAGAGCACGCCAATTTATCGTCAATTTTCAATTTGCACTGCAGTGCAAATTGACGCGCGCTCTTTCATGATTTCACCAGTCATATAATAAATGAGTAATCGTATGAAGGTTCGCTCAATTAGTGATATTTGAAAATTCGTTCAAATTGCACGCGCCTAAAGACACGTGCAATTATCACTCGTAGTGGAAATCCTTAATTGCACTCGCATTTATAAGATTACCCTTACTTATGGCAACAAGCGCCGTGCCTAATGAGATAAATATTCCAGAACGAATATTCAAGAATCTTCGGGAAAGATATTTTTTTTTACCATGTAATGCTAACAAACCATTGAAAAACTAACTAGAAATTAACCTGTAAGTATTTCCTTCCGCAGCGGAATCAACTTCTGATCGTGTAGTGAGTTAAGAACACCCTCCAGTATTCCAAACATACTGCCAAGACCAAGAGACAACAGCATGGAGAAGAACAACACTGACCACAGTGGCGACAGAGGCAGCTTGAGAATGGCTTCAGTAAAGGCAATGAATGTCAGACCAGGACCTTGAAAAGACTGAACGAAATGAAAAACAAATAAGATCAATGTTGGCAACGCTTTTGATCGTAACTGAATCAATCTGGGGAGCAAGCAATTCCTAGTTGACCGGGCCAGCATTTTCCTCGATCAACAGAGGTTGACGTGAGTGCAGTCTTATAATTAACATGTGTTTGTATTAGAACATTCAAGAAATCTTCAATAACTGAACGACTCGATGATACTGAATACCTAAAGGAAAAATATAAAAAGTAACGTAATTCGACGTTTCGATGTATCCAACATCATTATCAAGAATAAAAATCGTTGAATGTCAAAGTTGTTAAAAGAGTTGAGTTATGAATATCATTAGATGGCATTCCTGTGTGCGTGATAATTATGCTAATGAAATAGCTTCGCGCGAATCGAGTCAGATGGCACGTTCAATTATGGTTTGAGATCTTGTATAAACAACATTTCGTAAATAAGGCAGTCTAGTTTATTACGGCACTTTTTGAGGACCGAAAAATTGTCCGCGATAGTTGGTTTGTCGACTCCATTTTGTTTCACATCGTTTACTGTTAGGACCCGACTGAAATGGCACAAGCTCATAGAAATGTGGAGTTTACGCAAACAAGACAGGTCTTGGTCCTCTCCATGCATAAACTTCAGTCACATTATTTCCATCGAAACTGGAAAAAAGGTTACTTTAACTTTACACATTATCGCAAACAGGATTCGACCACTAGGAACTTGGAAAGACTGCTGCAACTTTTGCACTCCTACCTCAGAAAGCCAGTGTTCCAGATTATGACATTTTTTGTCAAGCGTCATTCCGGGAGGAAGATTTGTGTTGTTCACTCCTCCATATAACCTTAAGCATTCATCGTACGAATCGTGTGCCTGTTTAATACAATGAAACAAATCAGCTCAGAATTTTTCTTGTTAGGCGACCTATACTAAAATGATTATTTTTTCATATAGGAAAAAAAGGACTTAGCTTTAATAGGAAGTATCGGCGATATCAGTTTTTAGCGGATAGTGCAAGGTGTACAGAAAAGAAGAAGAAATCATTTTGTGTAAATAAAGCATGAATTGTTAGACTACCTGAAAAACCAGATAAACACTCTGTTGAGAATTTGTAATTTTTTCTTACAACAAACTAGGCCCAAAAATATTTCTGTATCCAGTCCTGGAAATGGCTGCAACCTTTCCGCTACAATCAGTGACACAGCTGTATTCCTTTGTTGTTCAACAGCAGTTACAAATAGGCCTTTTTCGCTTGGGCGGTTTTCTATCCCATTACAGACCACATGATATTCTCTAGAGTATTGTTCTTTTATCCATCTAAAAATTAATTATTTATAAGCACACGACTACATGTATTAGAAAATTAGAAAGGAATTCTCAAGAGCCATTGCCCCATTTCACATGGTCTGAAATAGGGCAACGAACCGTCCAGTCGAAAAAGGTCTATTACCCTGGCGTGACACCAGTTGCAATGGCCCTGTTCTTCCAGAGGAGAGTTAGGTACTAAGGTCTTGTACTCGTGTACTATTTGGATCAACCGTTTCTGGTTGGTTGGGGTTTTTCGTGATCTAATGGGGAAAAACCGTTTTCAGTTGAATTGGTTTGGTTTATCAACTAAGTTTTCAACCGGCCTCAAACCAGGTTGAAACGGTTGAAACGGTTGAAAAAGCATTTGTGTGATTATGTCACGTGATTGTAGCTTGCCTAAGGACCAATCCCAGGTGTTAGCGGGTTTCACTTTTCCCGGTGGGAAAAGTGTTCTTTTGAGAAACGGCAACCGTATGAACCAAACCGATTGCGGTTGAAAAGGTTGATCCCAATAGAACACGACCTAAGAGAAAGAGAGATACCAACTGCATGTTTCTCGCGCACGTCACCACCTATTCTGATTGGTTAAGTTCATTACGCTATTTGCGGTGACAGTGAATGTCTTTGAGATTCGCGGATTAATATTTTAACATTACGGCAGTTGTTGAGAACACTAACCTACCTTAAAACCAAGAACGGAGAACACTACAACAGCTGCAAAGACTGACGTCAAGCTGTCAATTAAAGATACAAAGATGGCGTCTCGACGGCAGTTGTTATGTACTGGGTTGTAACTTGACATGGCGATAAGGGTTCCAAAACCGACACCAACAGAAAAGAACACTTGTGTAGCGGCCTCCAGCCATACTAAAGGAGAAGCTAGTCTAGAAAACTAACACGAACAAAATGAAATCAATGCACCTCCCTACTCCGGGATAGTTCAGATAGACAGGTTAATTTTCAAAAGAGTACTAGTTTTTAAGTAAAAGTAGAATATCTCTTGCCACACCTTTGATTACCTGAGGCTTAAACATGTGTATTATTCCATCCAATGACCCTTTCAATGTTACAGCTCTTCCAAAGAAAATAGCCAACACAACGTATGGCAGTGTAGCGGTCACATATACTGCCTGATGACAAAAAGGGAAAATAATACAGGTTCACTCCCGTACCAAGAAGGGATTATTGTCACTAACATAGAGTCTCGTCTAGTTTGTGAATGAAATTTTAGGATTACAGCGTATTACGTATACATGTATGCACGGACGAATACAGAATATAGGTAAACCCAGAGAGGAATTACTTTTTAAAATCATTTTAGACTAACGTTTTCTGAATTTTTTAGCCTCAGTTGGTTTTCGCACTGAAATTCTAATTTGACTTCGGGGATAGAGTCCAAGAGAAGCAAGAATACAAGGAAAAAGTGATTAATTTCGTTTGCTTTGTTTCGCTGGGCGAAGAAGATCTGAAATAAGAAATATATCACAGCTTACTCAGTCCTCTTAATCTCGCATTCAAACAAAGTCACTTCCAAGTAACATAGTCCTCAATAGTATTCCACAAGAACTTACAATCCGTGGGGTAACAGGCCGCGGTGAACTAGAAAACTTTAGGCGAATCTAAAAATAGCTCAGGATTGACGAGGAACCACTGTCCCCCTTATGTGATGCTCTCTCATTGTGTCTCGGCAGCGCACTTAACCAAAATTGTCATATCAAGAAGTAATAACATGCTATTCTATCGTGAGAATTGCTAGAACGTTACCTTCCCAGCTGACTGGACCCCACGGCTGACGAACAAGAACAGGACAATCCATGCCAGTAGCAGCACAAGGCAGAGATGCCATTGGAAATCACCCATTTCCTCGATAGAACTCGTCGCACCGAGAGCTTTAGTGTACCAGAAATACTGTGTGCGACCTGCTAGTTTGCATTCCTCGTTAACCGTGCAGTTCACTCCACTAGGACAAGAGGAATAGGGCAGAGGGTCTTGAAAAGACACAAAAAGGTAGTAAAAACACCAGCCAATGATCATGTTGTAGTACATGGAAATCAGAATACACACGACCACCGAAGCAAGCCCAACCCCACCCAGGTAGGGATGAATCGCCTTCCATACGCCGATGGGACCCTGGCGGACGCTTTGGCCAATGGCGAGTTCCAAGAAGAACAGCGGAATTCCGAGCAAGATCAGGCTGATGAAATACGGAATGAGAAATGCACCTGAAGAAATCAAAGGTGACACAGTGAAGTTAACTTCACAACACAACACGCGAGTGAGATAAGTTTTAAAGTGACCCGGTGACCATGAAAGTACAACAACGACTGTCCAGGCTCGGTCAATTTTGTATTTATCATATGGCCACCTCCGTCAGCGGGCAAGATGAACCGAACCCTGCGCTGTGAATGGCTACCCGAGCGGCCAAGATGGCGCTACCTTGCCCACTCGGGATTGCCCGCGGTGTGCCGTAAGTAAATAGTGTTCTTGCCCTATATAATTAATAATTTCTTTATTGACCAAGCTTGTCCGGTCAAAATGGCTGGATATTGGCCTCGTTCTTTTTTTTTCGTGTTTGCGGACATCGACTCTGTCTCGGTCCATAAAAACGTAAAACAAAGAACTTGGCCAATATCCAGCCGTCTTGACCGAACAAGCTTGGTCAATAACCCCTTTGACTACAAAACAAGCTTGTCGAGCCGAGAAACTCTACAGGTTTTTTGTGAGCGAAATTTGAGAAACTTGCCTCTGCCTTGTCAGTCGAGGATGGCAACTAGAGTAAATTTTAAAAGAACCGTTATGGGTCTCCTTTAAAACATAGAGAGAAAGAGTTCTGATCGCTTGTTAAAGGGAACAACCGCATTATACCGACGAAAAACGTCCTTCCTCGTTCAAGTAAGGTGTCGTGTGGGCACTTGATAAGCTCTTCAGTGCTTTTCCTCAACGAAGTCATTCTGAATCAGTAAAATAAATCACTACAATTTTTGTGTTTGTGAGGATAAAAGAGGCTAACTGGTTTTTTGTTGTTTCGTTTGTTTTCATCGTTTTGACCCGTAAGGTCCAGTCGATCTATTGTTACCAAGAGTTACCGTTTTGCAGGCGTAAAATTCGGATTCGTTGATTTGCCTTTTAGCTTCAGCGCTCGCTGCTAATATCATTTACCGCCGAATGCCAAGATGCCATTTTATCTTTTTCTTTTCGGTCATCGCAATTCGACAACTTTGAAGATAGAATTGTTTTCCGTCGGTTTTGCTCGTTGTTACAAACGAGCAATGCGGGAATCTTCAACTTTTGCTTACTCCTGTATGCCACTGACATTAGTGTATTCGTCGTTTACGACATTTAGCAAAATTCTCCAAGTTAATATGTATTCTTACTTTCAGAATTCGCGGGGAACATTGTAAAAACATTTTCATAAGAAAAAATTACTGTTATATATCGTTACTGTTAGAGGATTCTAGTAGCTCGAAATTTATACAGTAAAAAGAAAAACAGAGTTACAAAAAAATATGTAATCATCAGGCTGGGCTTTATAAACATTGAATGTTACTTGATATTAAACTTGTGAGGTTAGATCCTTTAAAAGTGCACTAATTTCAGTTAAATACGGATATAAATTCGTGTCATTTTTTAATCCCCACAACAGGACGTCTTTTGCTTTCGCATTTTAAACACTTTATTGTTCGATACATGTGCTATCGTGAATAAACAAGCATTTATACTTCCAAAGATAGGAAATGGTATCTCAAAAGCACAGAAAAATAGACTGCAGTTGAGTGTCGAAAGGGACGAAGTTAGCCGTTACAGAATAGGATAATTTTGAAAATCTCGTTCTGATGTTAGAAAAGGGTCAAATTATTTTTTTTTGTTGTTTTCAACCGCGCGGTTGCCACAGTGTATTATGCGACTATCAAATGCTGTATCTATTCTTATCGCTTATTGTATGTCCAATTTTCACACGTTAAATTACAGAAAATTTTCTCTTACCTCCTCCATTTTTCTGGCACAAATAAGGAAATCTCCATAAATTTCCGAATCCAACAGCAAAGCCGATAGTGGCGAGAATATACTCAGCTTTGTTGCCCCATGTCCGGCGCCCTATAACTTCCATTTCGCTCGCCGTGTCCCTCTCCGAGTCATCACACTTGCCTTCTGTCGCTATTTCATCGTTATCACCCGTGGTTAGAGCCAGAGTTACCTGGCCGTCTTTTCGATTCTCTCTCGCCGTCATTTCCGCCAAGTTATAAGCGCGCGAGAACTGAAAAATACAACTTGCCTGCAGGCTGGCTTGTGGACAAAAGCTATCGACCCATGAATGAAAATAAATACAAACCGGTTTTTTTCAAATCCTAATAAACGGGTTTGACTGGTTGTAAAATCTGCTTATTTAGTAGAAAAATCACAGTTCTATGTTGTGTTCAAGGAATCGACGGTATCTAAGCGAGTGAAAAACTTTCCAGTCTGTTAAATAACGTGGAAACAATTTCAAAACATTTGCGTGCGTGTGGAGAGAGAGTTCACAACCGCGCCATGTGAGTCAACATTACATCAGCCAAATTGTATTGCATCGCTTTGTTCTACAGAGGCGCGTTTTGATGGAAATGTTGTCAACAATTTTTTTTTGTCTATTGTGAAGAGTACTTTACAAATTTGTTAATGTCGCCCTCACTGGAAAATAAGGCCAGAGTCGGACAGCTTACATCCATAGACCGAAAGAGACAACTTGCATACTTTCTACTCACGCAGCATAAAAAAATACAAGTTGAAACGAAGGAAATGAGTCTCTGTTTCCAATAGAAAGCGTTAATATTTGCTTTGATGGAATGTCAAGATTCTTCAGTTCAGGAAAGTCACTGATATGTCGGATTATGCAAATCCTTGGTAGACCGTTTGAAATAAATTAGCCGCTTGTGTGCATAGCGGGCCGGGAAAGTGTGAGCTTATAAACATAGGCCTATGTTCTTTTATATTGTCTCTCATTTCCTCTTGTTTCTTACAATTTTTCTAAATACTAAAGTAGAATGCATAGTGCAACGTGTTTAGCTTTATATTAACACAGATAATCCACACTGAATTATCTTCATTTTCGCCCTTGATGAGAAAAGCTAGGTCATTAAAACATGATGGAAGCTGTTATGAGTTACCCTAAGGTTTAAGGTTGAGCGGCAGGCAGCAGTAAAAGGAATTAACTAGCCCAATGATTATTTTATTCCACAACTGTTTTCCTATTGGAGGATAACAATGGGAATTTCGAAGTAAACAATAACATCATTAGTCAGAGCAATATTATGTGTTTTTACAATAGCGTTTTAACATGACGTCACAGGGCCATTCGATTGATGTTCTTACACTAATACTACTACTACTACTACTACTACTAATAATAATAGTAACAATAATGATAATGATAATGATAATGATAATAATAATTATAATAATAAAATGAGATTTTACTGTCACGCCAGTAAAATATAGTTAATGGAGCGTGACGTACGTTCTGAATGAGCCGTTCATGGCCGCATCACTTTCTATAGAGCTATTGTGCAGTTATATTCCAAAGGTCAACAAACTGTAAGCGTTATTGTAGCTAAACCTAAAACATTGTAGCTTTGTTATCTTCTGAACGTTATAACGTACCATAGCATTGGTGCAAAGCATTAAAGCACTATTCATGTTTAAGATGTTACACGTGTTAGGGTAAGCTGTTCGGTAGTACAGCCTTTTCTACTGGCTTATAAGCAGACGAACGTCTCCATATAAAAGCTCGGAAAACTGTTCAGAGTCCATTCTGAGTTCGTCTAAGCAACGTAGCTATTACTTATTGTAAATCTATCGTTTAATTTTTGTAAACCTTCCATGGCTCGCTCTCGCCGCTCGTCGAATACTGCTCGGGTCGTTACCAGAAGTGAGGACCTATCGAAGCTATCCAGCGAGGTCCTCAAACTCCTTCTTCAATCGCTGAATTTGCCCATAACAGGTTCCAAAGTGCAACTCCTCGCCCGGCTCAAGCGAGCATCGACGGGAAAGGCCAGTCAATCTAAACGAAGACCTGGTCGGCCTCAACGTACTCGTCACACGGCGAACAAAACATCCACGCAACAGCCGTCCACTACAGCCAGTGAAATCGACGCCACTCAAGGCCGGCGTCTCAGCATTCCGGAGGACAGCGCCCTCTCCGACCGCGCCTCGCTGTCTTCGATTGAGGACATGCTGCAGTCAGATACAGAGGAAGATCTCTTCCATACTAATCACTCTACCGATCAAAGAGACGCCCTCAGTCCAGCGCAGCGTTCTGCCATCGAGGACATTGTATCCTGGTCTGTACACAGCGCTCTGGACGCCGTTCGTACAAACAGCGCCTTCAGCCCAACGCCCTCCAGCCAAACTCTCGCAGCTTCGGGTATGGCGTCTCCTTTGGGTCTGTCGAGGCCAGTGGACCGTAATATGGAGGACAAAATACTCCGCGGTGAGTACGTTGATCTTGCCTTACTCTTACCTGACAACTTGTATCAGTCCCAGGCCCCTGAAATTCAGCTCCGCTTAGACGACTCGTCCTTAGGTCCCCTGGGTTCCCCGGTCACCATGGTTAGGAAAAGAAAACCCGTTATAGACTCTTTTCAGAAGTGGCTGGAGGCCTACATGGTGTACATGTTGGTCATTGTAACTGCCTATCCAAGACGGGCCCTTGAGCTGATTAAGTACCAGCAGATAATTAGTCGCGCGGTAACTAAATTCAAGGGTCTTGCTTGGCTTTCCTACGACCAGCAATTTCGTCGCCGTGCCTCTTCCAATTTGTCCCTTCAGTGGGACAAAGAAGACCTGGAGTTATGGACGGTGACCTTCTCAGGCCAAGCTAAGCCCCATTGCGGTATCTGCTCGAGTCCCTATCACGCTGAAGATGTCTGTCCTTCCGCTGACCCCTACAGAAAACAGCGTCGTTCCCAGACGGTGTGTTTTGACTTCAACAAGTCCTCTAGGTGCCGGCGCCGAAACTGCAGCTACCCGCACGTGTGCCGCCGCTGCTACTCAAACGGCCACACCGTCCAAGACTGCCCTCAGCAACAATTTAGTGGCCAAGCCCGGAACGCGGGAGTCCCCAGACCTAGTGAGCGAAGCAAGAAGTAAAGTGGAGCAGCAAAGGCGTCATCAGAAGCATTAGTATCCTCACCTATTGACATTTATCACTTAGATTTAGAATTAACTGATCATCCGGATCGTAATTTTGTCTTTAATTCGCTAAGTACGCTTAAAGAAGGCGCTCGTATTGGTTATTGTGGGCCGCGTTCAGCCCGGATTTCCCCCAATAGCACAATTAAACTCTATTTAGCAGCTGTTCGCAACCTCCATATCACTGCTGGGTACAGTGACCCTCTGAAGGGCAAGCTTCTTCTCCACAAGGTTTTACGCGGTATTCTCCGCTACCAAGGCGAACAGCGTATTCGCCGTCAACAGGTTACCCCTCAGGTTCTCTCGGCAATCCGTCCTGTTCTGCAATCATGGCTTAGCCCCCGGGATTTCTCCATGATCTGGGCCGCCTTCAATTTAGTCTTTTTCGCCTTCCTGCGATGCAGTGAATTTACCTACAACAGTGTTCGCAAATTAAGACCGCTTTTTGATCTTTCTACTGATTGTATAGCCTTTGATCCAACCCTGGCATGCCCGCAGCGCATGACGGTGCAGCTAAAATCTTCAAAAACAGATGTTTACAGGCGAGGGCAATCTCTCACCATCGCTCGCACTTCGTCCACCCTTTGCGCGGTGTCGGCTATGCGAGAGTACTTTCTCTTTGCACGGCCACAACAGGGTCCCTTATTTTACTTCCAGTCAGGTAATTTGCTTACTCGGAGATCGGTTTCGCACCTTCTACGGGACAGTTCGAGGGTCGCAGGTCTTCCTTACCAGAGTCTCAAGGGCCATAGCTTCCGCATAGGTGTTGCGTCGGTTGCCGCTGCTGCCGGCTTGCCAGACTGGCTTATTAAAGTCATGGGTCGCTGGTCCTCAGACTGTTACCAGCTTTATATAAGAACTCCTCAATCAGTCAGTAGCTCCCAGGATGGCTAACATTGTTGAACGTTTCTCGCCGAACTAGCTTCTCACCGACTTCCATGGTTTAGGGGATGCATTGCCTTGCATGCATCAGTGGCGGTTAAGTCTGCGCAGCGACTTCCCCCAAGCTTGTTGTTTTTTCATCGCCTTTGAACATCGCTTGCTAACCGATACTCTTGTCCGATCCAGCACGTGCTGTCTGTCATTCAGCTCGTAGTGCTGGGGAGATAAGTGAGGTTGTTTTGTCACGCTATCGCCGGAAGTGGCATGGGCTAACCAAACGCAAGGCAGTGTTCCCCCATTAACGCCATCAACAGTTGTTTGTATTTGAGTAATAGCTCTGGTTCAATCTCAAGTCGCCACGGTTAACTTACTTTCGCTGGAACAACGACATTAACTTTATTTATTGAGGGTAGCACACAACAGTAATAACTGAAAAACCAGTGGCCCTCACATAAATATTTACAGAATAAAAAAGATGACAAGTTAAAAATTAAAAATTAAAAATATAGAAACTGATTCTCAAGTATGCAAGCTTATAAGGTTCGGTTGGTTTTTGATATGGGCAGGCATCATATTCCAGAGGCGGCTAGTCGATACTGAGAGAGACCTTCCACCCTCAGACTCCTGTTGAATTGGGGATACCATAGCTACGCCGTAGAAATTTGAAAACGCAGCTTTATTTATACAGTTAAACCCACCGTCCAAATACACTTATCCAGAGAAATTGTCCGCGAAAACGGAACTTTTCGAAAAAGCCCATCAAACCGGAGGGATTTGAAAACGTCGGCTTTGCAGTTTAGTTACGCAAAAATGGAGCTTTAGGAAACAATGACGTCACGATAATCATGTGACTAACCCTAACCCTCCAGGGGCCCTCCAGGGTACATTCAGACGTTTCTGCCGCCGGTAATTGTTGGGCTTCAAATTTCTCCAGCGTAGTGTATACGGACCTTAAACATTGACGTTTTTCTCCGTTGGCAAATGAGTTTGATCTTTTTATACCTTTCATTTCATTTTCCATTCACACTAGATTTCACGGACAAAGATCACAAGGACGATCACTGAAAACATAAGTGGTTTGCCGTTGCGAGTACAGATCAAGCAGAGCTTATTTTTGAGAATGAACAAACTTTGAATTCTGGAAAAGTTTGGTCCACGAAGCTAGCCAATCACGATCGTCAATCACCATTATAATGTGTCCTTAAAGCTCCAAAGCCAGCTTTCCCTCGTGTCAAGACCCCTCCGGCTAAGAGAGACAGGCGGCTCTGGGGTCGAGAATCCAAGTTCCTCGCGCTAAGCCCCTCTAGCTGAAAGGAACAGACCCTTTGGGAACAAAAATGAGTGATTTGAACAAAAATTCTGGGACCCAGTTTCTCTCTTTCTTAGTGTCATAATATTGCGCTAGAAATGTAAAACACACCTACATTTAATTTTATGGAGATTGCATCATTTCGGCTTTGTCTCAAATCGTTTTCAATTTCAACAGCTCCGCTTGAGTTCATTTCTGGTTCATTGTACGCCATCTTGTAAGACGTAGAAGGTGTGCCATTTCTATTTATAAACGTACGCTATATCTACTCCAGAATTAATAGTTTCGTTTTCTTTTCATAAAAAGCTCAAATCGTTTGACTGCTTTTTAATAACGCCCACAGTTTGAACTTGAGTTGCCCGTGTCTTTAGAAGCCAATATAACAGCACTTGAAGGCAGGACGCCTAGGAGCCTTTCTTCCTTTCGTGTGGTTTAATCAACAGTTCCTCATGATCATCACTGCTGGTAGCAGCGAAATTAACTGGAATAGACGAGACTTGGATTCAATATTTTCCTCTAAATAGGTAATAAATATGATATAAACCTGATATTTGTTTACGATTCTCATGTTAACATGACGAGGCAAGAACGCTAACGAAGAAAACAATTTTTTCATTGTTGAAGCAGGAAATCTGTTAACAGCGATTGTATTGTATTAATAAAGTTTTCGTTTTTACCATAGAAACCTTAATTTTTCACTGATTATTAAGGTGAAGGCATAGGAAACGCAAACAGGTGAGTGCAGTTAAATGATTTAGTAACAAAGTTAAGGGACAAAGTCATCTTAATTGAACACACACGCGCAGATAGTGGGGAAGAACTAGACGGAAATTTTAGTGCAGAGGCTAAGCAACAGAAAGAACTTTGTTTACTTCTCTGCGGAATTTCTTCACGCCAGAATTGATGACATAAAACATCACAACAGCTGTTACAAAGACAGCGCTATCTAAACTGATACAAAAACTACAGCAAATCAAATCTGAACTGAAAGTTTTGAAGAGGTGAAATAAGAAGATGCCGATAAAAAAAATTAAAAAGCCAGTTGTAAACGAAATGAGCCACACACGAAATGTATCTTTTAATCTATAAAATTTGCTTCCTCTATATTAGCACTGGCTTTATATTGAAGTGCCTGCGCGACCACCCTAACCTTACATTTACATTTAGGAATAGAAGAAAAGTGTTGCACGCGAGTGGCTTGAAAAATTTTCTAATTAGTTTGAAATATTTTTGGTTGATTCTGATGGGATCCATTTGAATTAACCAATAAAAATAGCGGAAGTTCAAGGAGTCATATAATAATGACCAGCATTAGTGTTCCTTGTTACATCGGTTTGCGTCAACAACCCTGACACAATTAAGATTAAAACAAAACCCATAAAAAAATCTGTCAAACCTAATCGTGTAAGCAAAAAACGTTGTCGCCTGTCAAATATACTCTCACGAAATGGCGAAATGACAAAAAAAAAGTGAGTATATCGAGAGCATATCATGTCATTAACACAAAAGGAGATCGTCTCCGGTTTTTTTGTTTATTTTGTTTAGTTCACTTTGCCCGAAAAATGCCATTTCTTCCGAAGATCAGGAAGTTGAAAAAGGCTATTCGATATCTTCTCTCTTCAAACTAGTAAAGAAAATTTAAAAACTGACGTTAAGACTTTCATAGCAACCCGCAACAGAGTTTCCACTCTATATTGATTCTCGGGCGAGAGTATGCTTTCGGGAGTGATCGTGGCGAATCGAAAACTCGTCGGAGAGTGCGATAACCAGCAACTGTTCGGATCCTTAAATGTATCCATAGAAGAATGAAAAGTAATCAGAGAAACTTATTGACGTTAGGCTTTTACAGATGTTTCTTTTATAGCAACTTTAATTTTGGTTTTAGAGTTAATTACTAAATTTGCACGTACCTGATACCTGAATTCAATCGCGACAAGAAATGGTGTTAGCGCATAAGTGACAAATATTAAAGCTTCGGTTATCGTGAAAACCCAAATATTGTGAGAAAGTACAGAACACAACCACCTGGGATTTTTAATTTTAGTACATTTTAATCCTTGTCAATATGAAGATGTCATGTTGGTGTACATACTGAAATAAATCAAGTTTTATTAAATTAAGTATCGATCAAATATTCTTCAGTACATCGAATATCCTTTAGCGAGAATTCAGGCACAATTAAACCAACATAATACGGGAGGTTCTAATCACAACTCGCCCTGTTTTATTATTAATTAGGCGAGAAAAGAATAGAAAATTATTTCGGTTTACATGCAATCGTCAATTCCGGTCGTATAGCGGTTAATCTCCCTACTGTTCTTCTTATGTCAAAGTCGCGAAAATTCAATCAGGTCTTGACAAAATTGAACGCGATACAGATTAAAATTTTCAATTTTCAATTTAACTTGATAGTTGAAGATAAGAGAAGCAATTTTGGTATAAAAACTTAAGACGCGGTCCTGTTTATATTTGTACGACGAAATTATTGAAAATCCACGAAACGTGACATTTGATCGCTGTACCTTCAGAGGAAGAAGGAAAGAAGAGTTTTAATCAAAGGCGCAACAAAAGCAAGAAAAACAATAGGATAAGAGTTTTAAACTGAAATAATATCTTTCTTTTTTGTTTTGTTTTACATGTAAGACGTTAAGAAGGTCAACTTCCAGTGGTTTAAAATGTCGTCGGGTAAAGAAGTCCTCACGCTTAACAACGCACAGAGAAACAATGTTATTATAGCCATCGAAGCAACCGCCCTGATTTTGGTGGACATCACAGCCTTGATCGGTAATGCTCTAGTTTTTGCCGTTGCCTACAGAAATCGCAGGCGCCACACCATCACGGATCTCCTTATCGTGGCTCTGTCCCTAACAGATCTGCTTGTGGCGGTGACGGTGATGCCGCTGTCAGCTGGAAGTCTCATCTCTGGAGTCTGGCTATACAACCGATCCGTCTGTCTTTTCCAAGGATTCTGCATTATAACCTTCGCTACCGCATCCCTCAACACATTATCTGTGATTGCAGTGAACCGGTATTTCTGTGTCGTGAGACCCAACGACTACCGAACCGTATTTTCCATGAAGAAAACGCTGGGATACATAGCGCTTGTCTGGTTGCTTGCTTGCAGTTTTTCCACCTCGCCGCTTGTGTTCGGAAGAGAAGACTACGCCTTCCAACCCGGAAAAGTCCTGTGCGTTTATCCCTTTGAAATCAACATCGCCTACACCGTGTGCCTGGATATTCTCTTCATCGGAATTCCGACAACAGCTATTTGTTTCTGCTACTGGCGCGTTTTTAAGACGGTACGGGGGCGAAACCGTGTCATGACAGCCAACGACGACGAGTTAACGTCCAGAGTTCACGTACAAGATGCGAACATCACCAAAACACTTCTCTTCGTCCTGGTTGGATTTGCTTTTTGTTGGCTCCCAGTATTAGTGATGGACACGATTGACGTGGTGACAGGTGCGCTCATTCTCCCGCGCCAACTCTACCTGTTCTATACTTTCATGGTTTTCTTGTCCTCTACCATAAACCCATTCATCTACGCACTTGTTAACAAGAGATTCAGAAGGGAATACTGGAAGATTTTGCGGCGACTGTGCTGTGCCCGCCGTCACTTTCACGTCGCATCGGTAGGATCGTCGATAAACTAGTTTTTAACTCGGATTGAAAGCTTAAGAGGTTTTATTTATGAAAGTGACTTCATAGGCCTGTTTGCATTCTGTTTTGAAGAGGAAGGCCGTGAGTGAATTAAGGATAAAAAGTCACTATCGTTTTGGAGCTTAGAGGTGCGGCACCTTGAAATTCATGAGGATTGCACCGCGTTTAAACTTTTCTGTAAATAACAACTCGGTGCATGGTGTAATCAATCTTGGTCTTAAGTAGCGAGTTTGTGATTTAGCTTAAAGAAAACTACAAGCAAGGGTGAGGATAGTATGTTTCATAGCTTTATAAAAACTAGACGCGTTCAGACAGTAAGTGCGCTGACTGTACAGTGGAACGGAATGCGTCCGTAAACGTTTATAAAAACCGCACCCAAAGCTAAAATTTGAGAACCTTTTTGTAACTGTTACACCCGCTTATTTCTTTATAATTTTCGATTTGTAACAATACCTTTGTAAGATAAGATTCCTATCAGATCTTTCTCTTGATTGAGTTACAAGAAACTTTAATCAAAGATCGCGAGCAAGATACATTTTACATGTAAATGGGCGGAAAATATATCTGTAACATGAACCCGCTAAATATTGTTTATTAAAGACTGATAAAATTATACATTGTCAGACCCTTACCTGATTTGTTGTGGAGTTTAATCGCAACAATGCACAGGAGAGAGGGTTTTTAGATCTACGTTTACCGCAAGCGACAAACGGCGACGGGTCACGTGACCAGACCCAGAGGTCACGTTTGAGGTTTTCGACTCGCGTTCCGAACGTTATTAACAGGTAGATTTTCACGTAAGTCATTCATCTCAAGCTTTATTGCCTTGAAATTTATTACATACCACGTAAAAATGCTGAAATCGAATAAAGTAACAATTTTTCTACGAATTCGTTGTAATTTTTAACCAAACAAGCAATTACCCAGCCTTTTGTTGTTGTTTGTAGAAAGGCACTGATGCTACTACAATGTTCCCTAATTCTTATTTTTACCCTAGCCAATTATAATTTGGGGAATTACAGTTTATGAACCAAGGTAATATCTCACCTTGAATCCAAGAATGGAGAAAATAACGATTGAAGCAAATATGGGGGTACCACAGTTAATAGTGGACACCAGAATGGCGTCTCTCTTGTAGTTGTTGTGCACGTCATTGTAACTCGACATTGCGATAAGCCCTCCAACTGCTAACCCCAAGGAATAAAAGATCTGTGTTGCCGCTTCTAACCAAACTTGAGGATCGGCTAGCTTTTCAAACTGGAAAAAAAAACAGAGGAAAAATGGAAAAACAACCACGTAAATATCAAATAAAATCGTACAGGGTGTTAACATGACATGAGGTTTATAATACAGGAGTCAGCCAATAAGGGGGCGTTACTGGCATATTTTTAATTTTGTCCCTATGAATTATTTGGTAAATAAGCCATGCTGATAGAACAGCATACCAAGAGTTGTGACGAGTTTACGCATGGCAGCGCATTGTTTATACCTTATGTAAAATAACAGAAATTTCAATGTGGTTTACCGGAATAAAATTGAATAGCTATGGACCAATCATATCACGCGAATTCCGATTTTTTTTGTCACTATACCATATCTTAACCGCGTAAGTGATGATACTTTTTTTTCAGTCCCGTTACTTGTAATTATTTTTAGTGATTTAGCAATTTCTTGCTTTTGCAATTGAGAAAGACTGCACTTTACTTTTCTGTATACTTGAATCTCTTCTTATCAGCGGACTGTGTAAAAACAACGCGCATATATACCATTGGAAATTGCAACACTCGCCTTTGGAATTACGATAGATAAATTCTCCTCTTTCCATGTTTGTACATTTTGCTACTTATTGCTCGGTGAGCCAAACTAACGCGTGCAAATGTTATCTCCTTAGAAATTTTCCTCTCGTTCCCTTACAAGTGTTACCTCAGGTGTAAACATATGTTTGATGCCATCTCCAGAGCCTGGTAAACTGAAGCCGCGACCAAAGAAGATGGGAAGGTAGCGGTAAAGTAGACAGCCTGAAAACAAGCAAGAAATTTGATCACATTTTTGTGGTAGCATACGTGTAAGCTTCTTCCATTTGCTTTAGTTCATAGGAGACCTGTGCAAGTGTCGTCCATTTTTGATAAAATATGAAGCACATGTACCCCAAATATGTCTTCACAGCGTTCGAACCCCAGTCAAACGTCTCCTGAGTGCTTTCAGCCCAGTTCCTCCGATGACGTCACTAGAAGCTCGACCCAGATCCCACTTTGCGAGGCCGTGGCCGCAGAAATTTTAAACGCTTGTAGAAAAGTGGGGATTTTATCAATTGAGATAATTTTTGCGCTGAAGTAATTGGGAAAACTAGTTCATTTTATTAAAGGAAAATCAAAATAAAATTGGGGGTTAGTTGCACTTTTAAAAAGCAAAGAGTCTCCAATACTTTTAGTTGCAGGAGTTCGGTTAGCTGGCAGCAGCGTGGTCTCTCCACGGACTTCCTATTTTGTCTTGGGTTTGCCGGAGACCGCAAAAAAGGATTTACTGCAGAGGATTTGAAAAAAGCTTGAACGCAAGGAGGTGGCCTTGGGAAAAGACAGAAAAGAAAAACAACTCGTTACAAAAAAAACATATACGTCTGTGGACAGACAAGGAGCCGCGCAAAAACTTGACTCATTTGACTTGACCCTCCTCCCCACCACACCCCGCCCCCGAAGAAAAATACAAGAGGGGCTTTGTATCCTGATTGTAAGAAAAACTAAAGGTTGGCTTTGACAATCACCTTTCCCGCAGATTCCACTCCTCGCATCATGCACAGGAACACCACAATCTACGAAAGCAACAACACCAGGCATAAATGCAACCTACAACAAAACCATTGCTGTGGTCGTTGAATTACATACCTCCACCATTTTTCTGGCACAAATACGGGAATCGCCAGACATTTCCAAGGCCAACAGCAAATCCTACAGTAGCCAGCATGTATTCCAGTTTATTGCCCCATCCCTTTTTTTTCCCTTCTTCGACATCCACTTGCGATTCACTTTCCGTGTTGCCTTTCGTATCTTGGCCAGCTATGGCATGTTCGTCGTTCGATGGGGAAGTCACCGTGACGGTAATTTGTCCGTTTTGTTCGCTTTTCTCTGTCATTTTCCTAGCACTCTTGCGGTACGTTCGGTGCAAGCTGCTGGATCTGCCACCCCTCGAGTGTCAGCTCGGTGTTAATATTTAATATATTAAACCTGGACAGTAACCATGCCGACTACCCCTGCTTCAAGAGCATCGAATTTCCAAAACAATCATCGAAACGCGCAGAACAAAAGTGTGCTTCAGTTGCTTACAATTTACAATCGAATTTACAATCCTCAACGAGCCTTGAGAAACAGAAAACGACACTGACCCTGATACTAAACGTCAACCAAAATATAACAACTGGCTTTTCGATGGCTTTCTTTTTTCGCAGCGGTAGGGGTGATGAAAATTTAATAAGATAGAGATCTTGAGCACCGCATGATCATTCTAATCGATTCTAAGAATGTATCTTTCCATGCCCAGGCTGGGTATGTTTATTTTTCTGCCGAGATGAGGCTAAAAATATTCTTGTGTACATTCTTAGATTACAGAGTACACGTATTGTACACGTATTTCAGCTAAATAAACTGGACGTGACCATGCATGAATTGAATTATCAAGTCAGGGGCGTAGCCAGGGGGGGGGGTTCCAGGGATTCTGCAACCCCCCTTTTGGGTTATGAAAATGGATTTTATTTCAAGAGGAAAAAAGTATCGGAACCCCCCTTTCGAAATTCCGCGAGACGAGATTTTCGTTTTTGAAGAAGAACAAAAGAAAATCAATTTAAAAAGGCATCACATGCTATATCGCAGGTTACAATATTACAAGGGTGCATAAATTGGACGGATCATACGAGCCTCCCGTGCCTACTTCCAGCCTTGCTAGTTTCTCGAGAAGGAAACCCTTTACAAGCCGCTTTGCAGTACTATGCAGATGGCCTACCATTACCCCAGGTTTTTGATGTGGAACTTTTCCGTTGACGGGGAAAGTGGCTAAACGTGGATCAAGACCTACCCAGCAGTGCAGTTCAGGCATCAGAAGAATGCAACCATGAATTCTCTCCAAACGTACATAAGTTGCTGCGTATCTTATGTACGTTGCCAATTACCTCTGCAGAACGTGAGCGATTGTTCAGTACATTATGGCGACTGAAACCTTATCTGAGGGCGACCATGACCAGTGAGCGAGAGTCTGGACTTGCGCTAATGAACATCCATTATGGTAGGCAAATTGACATTGATGCAACAATCGACATTTTTGCACGGAAGCATCCACGGCGCCTCCTTCTTTCTGATATCCTAGCTGAGGGAACGGTAAATCACAAGTCTACAGCATTTGATGACTGAGTATGTAATATGTTAATCAACTATTATATTATTCATTTTTAATTCTATTACGATCCATCTCTTCAGGAAGCGAGATTTAAAATCTCCTCTTAGAAATGCTAGCTACGTTTGGCCCTGAAATTATTTGAAATTTTGTGCTCAGAATCAAGGAAACGCCACTTCTGAAGACCCAAAATTCAAATATTTTCCGGGGAAGCATGCCCCCGGACCCCCCTAGCAAAGAGCGCCTCCGGCGCTCAATTGTCAATCGGGCAAGCGACATACATTAGGAACCCCTCTATGCAAAACGGCTGGCTACGCCCCTGCAAGTAGAACTACATGGTGTCTGTAACATGTTACATTGCGCAAGTTCTTTCATGGCTTTTATTTATATATACGTACTTTTTATCGTTTTGTTAGCTAGTTAGAATTAACCATAATTTTCGATGGTAAAACACGTGATTTCCCTGTATTTTATTTTCCATCAATCAGAGAAAAAATGATGTTCAGCCTTAATTGGCCTTCCGCCAATTTCAGCCTTAATATTCGTATGAATATTCTTTGGTACTGCAATACTACCGAGAATTCACTAGTTCCTAATCCAAACTAGCTAGCAGACGTCAACTTTTTCAACATGGTCAACATGGCTCTCCTAACACAAGAAGAAAGGAAGGACACCAAACTATGACCTAGAAATGCTAGATCTGTTTCACTCTCCGAAATAATACTGAAGAGTGAATAATCGTCCACAACATTTATTTGAAAAACTAGATCCACGCAACAGTTAAATCACTAAATTTGAATCCTATCCACACGAACTGAAAAATTTCAAGTCAAACCGAGAAATATCCTACTAGCGAGATTGACGGCCTCGTCAACCTGACACCAAAACCTCTACAATACAATCGAAACAGTCCAATATTTACAAGCGCATCTGAGTTACTGCTTAAAAGCGCCAAAAGTTGTGTCAAAGCCTGTTCAAGTTTCCATGTTGGTCAAGAGGTACCACTAAGGACCCTCTGCCTGGTGTACTCCCACACGAGAAGGGCCCCGCTAACGTGCACGTTAAGGGACCTAATGACCCCAACCTGCGGGATCTCAACGCACACGTCCAGCATCTGAATTAGCTCTACGGGTATTCCTTCCTTCTCGTTGCCAAGCAGCAAAAGCGACTTATGCGGGAACTGGTACCGAGTCAAGTTCACGCTATTGGCCGTCTGTTCAACGCCAACTAGCGCGTAACCCTCGTGGCGCATGTTCTCTAGGTAGGATTTCAGCTCGGACATGCGTACCTCTTCAAGGTTCATCCACTTTGCGGCGCTCACGCTAAGCGATTTGAACTGAACATCTTCAATCACGTGCGAATTGCTAAGAACCAATGTCTGAACACCAAAAATTTCGCACGTCCGACACAAACCGCCGAGATTTGGGGCCTTGTCGATGAGCGATGCGACTACGATCAGGTTTCCAGACGAGCTCTTCTGAAGGTTCGCCATTCGCTGCTCTTGCATTTCCGAAATCATTTCTTCATCAGGAGGAATCACTTTCCAGGGCATGATCTTCTTCTGTACGTCGCGGCTCTGTGGTCCACATAGATTTGTTTCGTTTACCGCCTCGCTTGATTGCACCGTGTCTGACCTGTTCAATACTTGGCCCGCTAATCTTCGACTGATTTGTTCTCCAATGCTTTCATCGCAGTTAACATAAACACCGTTTAAAATCTGAGCAAGACGTGTATCCTCGGGGTTGTACAGCGGTAATCCACGGAAGTCAGCCCCAGATGTCTCCCAAACGCGCATACCCAACGATCCCTGGCTCAAAAACTTGGGAGAAATCCACTCTTCGTCTGTAACCCCCGCCAGGCGAGGGAGGGTCTCAAACAGGGTTTGAATGGAAAAATCTCGGAAAGGATGACAATCTAGGAAGAAAACGTCTCCCAAAAGGCGCGTTTTCTGTCGCAAGCCGTCTTTGCTTGTCTCCAGGAAATATACGCACGACTGGATGATGCTGTGATTTGAGATAACGTCATGCAGATTTCGCCGTTGGCAGGTGAGCCACATCTTCTGTAACGCTACTTGAGCGTACGCTTGGACCTGAAGGAGAAGAGAAACAAGGCGGTAACTGCTCTGCTGTTCTCATTTACCTGGACGACAAGTGTAGTTTGTCTTTGGAAGTAAAATGCATTGACATGAAGCTCAAGACTTGAGCCGAGACTGGACTTATAATGACTTGGATCTCGGGGCTTCCCAGAATGCGTTGAGTCAACTCTCGTCAACTATCATCTCCTTGAGAAGTGACTAAACTGTAATCGGGCGGGGGGGGGGGGGGGTGAGCGGGACTGAGCTAGGAGAAATCTGGTAGAGCTGGGGACGGGAAAGCTACTAGATGAAGAAGTCACACGAACAGTATTTTTGTTGTTGTTGTTCATTGAGATTGAAGAGTGGCAACGGAAAGAAAACGGACACAGGACCTAGAATTCTCAAACTCATTAATAATTCATCAAGTTTAAACAAAGTAAATAATGACCGTGACGGTGTTTGGATATTTGATCTAAATTAGCAGAGATTTTTAAGATTTTATTTCTTCGTTTTCTCTTTAGTTTTAGTTGCGACTGAGAAAATATATCAAACAGTCAAGACAGTGTTTAACCACATTACCAAACACCTCGAGGTTCATCGAAAATACTCCGCTACACGTCGCACTTGTGAGTTTGGAGATGTGGTCAAGAACGGTCTGTCTTGTTTGATATATTACTAGCACACCCCCTCCCGTCACTCCTACTGGCAAAATCGGCATCACGTCAAAAGGCCAAATTCCGCTCGAGATTTTACCACTGTATTTCCACCCCCTGGATGACATGCTCATCTATCTCAGTGTTGTCCCCAACAACAAAATTGACTTGTTCTCATTAATACGCCTTGGTGGAAAAAGGCATTGTGAGAATAAAGTGTCTTCCTCAGGAAAACAAAGCAATGATCGCGCACAGGCCTTGAACTCGGACCGCGTGATTCAGAGTCCAGCACGCTCACCATTACTTTTAGGCCACCGCGTTTTCTGCGTCACTCCTATTGAATGCAGTTAAATGCAAAATTCATCTAAGTTAAAAAGAAGGGAAGCTAGCATTCGCAGGAGGTCAGCAGTCCTTGGACGTTCGCGCAGGTGCAGAGTACTGCATTGTAGTAGCGTGTTCGAACGTGGAGGATTTCCGTGGAGCTTCGGGTTATTTTGTTCTCGATTTTTCTACCCCCACTCCCTTTTTCCACTGTTATTTCAGTGTGATGGGGGCCTGGATGACTGTATGTGGGGGCTCATGGCTAAGGCATGCGAGCGTTTCACTGTCCAGGAGCCCCCAGACATCCTGAGCACCCATCTTCCATACAGCTTGATGCAGTTGTTAATCAACATTTAAACAACAACTTATCACACATAGCCTACCGTAACATGCGGGGTCAACACCCAGGGAAGGATGACGGGAAAAGCCTGCTGGAAGTAGGCAGCCTGGGAATGAGGATCCGAGAACGAGAACTCTCCGACTAGCGCAGCGACTGTGATGAGTGACAACACGCTACCAGCGCGCCTGTCTGGGTCGTAAATGAGCTGTTGCCATAGTAACGGCTCCAGGCTTGGATACCTGAATGAACACAATTGCAGAACATATTTTAGTTAACCTCCAAAAAACACACATTGCCCATATTTTTTCTCAACATACCTTTCCTTGGGCTTAGTTTTGGAGGTCGAGAGGGCTTAGTTGCTATTTTCGTAATTTTTTGCATGTAAAATGCTCGGATGTGTTTTCAAAAGGCAAAAAGCTGTTACTTTTGTTACGTTGCCGAGTTTGCTTCCGGTTCTTTACATTTCGTTGACAAAGCAAACTACTATTTAGCGTTATCCTTCCTCTGAATAACTGGGGCTAGCATAATAAGAAAGGTAATTTGCATTTTTTGACTAAAGACGACAGAATTGATCGTACAATTGAACCGCGCAATTTCTAACTCACAGGGGAAAAGAAAAACATTTTGAAACAGCAGGAGTTCAAAATAGTCGATAATAAATGACTGGAGGTTAAATCCAAGGGAAACGGTTTTAATTTCGAAATTAACGGTTTCGAATTAGCGGATTCTAATTGGATAATTATGTGTTCATCCATTGCGTGGCTAATGCAGTGAACGTTTATTGCCTACTTGGGTAGTCCTCTCCCGGTTCTTATCTCACAGACATATATTAGCTCAGGCCTATAGGCAGCTGGACGCAGACGTTTCTGTTCTTAAGCCAGAAAAATAACGACTGGATGTTAAACGAGATGTTTCGGAACACCTCGACCAGAGGGCTCACTCTCCTGTTTCCTTTGTCGTTGAGGATAGAGACTGATTGTGCCGCAGCAACAATCAAGACGCTCTGCCACTCCTCCCATCCAACATATGTTTTTTACCACCCAGATTCTGGCTGGTCGCGTGACCAGCCGCAACCAAGGTCCTTCTCCCCAACGACAAGGGAGACAAAGGAGGGAGAGGCTGAGATCAAAGCTGATTTGCGTACAGGTTGCAGTACGTCATGTTTACCTACCTTCCTAAAATGAGCACCATTGCCCACTGGAGGAAGTTCCTGACCGACACTTGATTTTCACTAACACTGGCGCGAAAGGTCTCTTCCAAGACTTCACCCGCAAACATCACTTCGGTGTCAGCCTTGAACAACTGAGAGAGCGCCACGAGGATCGCTTGCCACACTCGATGCTTTCTTCTGTGCGAATACGAGTTGATAGACGAACGCGGTTTTTCTTCTGTCAGCTCGTCAAGTTTAGTGATGAGTACGCGGACGACACGTTTCAGAAGTCTTGCGTCACGCTCGTTTTCTGGATTTAACGTCAGTAGCATGTTAATCGCGTTCACTCGCACACGCGTGTAATCGCGCAGTTCGTCCATGTACAAGGGGTTAATCTCGCGTTTCTCGCCAAGCATACGAATATACTCAAGCACATAATACGTAACACGTATTGTCTTCTTTACTCTGGGGCCAAAAACGCAAGCTTCGGTCAGGAAATCTAAGTGAACTTCTAAGCTTCGTTTACGATCTTCTTCGCTGATTTCATCAGCTGGATTCGGATCACTATTTTGGCAGTTTGCCCAAAATTCACAGCACGGTCCAATCACGTGATTCACAATTCCTGGACGATCTTCTCCCAGAGTCAACAACTCGCCCCAGTACTTGCGCACTATTGCAGTCATGGGGTGTTCCTCGGGCAGAACCAGAAGACAAGGATTAAAAAGCACTTTTGTCATCTCTCTCAAAGTTCCCCAGAACCAGATATGATCGCCCTTTTGCCGGTCTTGAAATGTCCACCACACAGATTCAAGAGCCTGTGAGCACAGCACGTCATCTGTCAGCAGCATTCGTGGGGTTAACAGGCGCACACATCTAATTACAGGTACCACCGAAAGGCCAGAACCCAAAGAGAGAGCTTCGAGAGCCGCGTCAGGGAGGGTTGCCAAAAAGGGCTCCAATTTGTCTCTCTGCTGTCTGCCCCCACTATCGGAGTACTCCTGCTCAAGCAGAAATTCGACACATCGCCACTGAGCTTCAATGAAGTCAGAAACCAGTCTTCCCCAACCTTTCTTCACTAACATGCTTGTCTCTGCTGAAGTATCTTCACGAGCCTCGCCTTGATACAGAAACCTGGGTTTTGGGAACTCGGAACTCAGATCAAATTCGGCCACCGTTTGTGACAGAGCCTGCACAAGGTGGATGGTGTGAAGGTTTGGTTTGGCTCTTAAAGCTGTGAAACACCAGGCGAGACACTTCATGGCCAACACAAAAGAACGCCAGTCGCTCAGAGTCAACTTCTGTCTGTCTGACTGCTTGTCCAGGACTACTGTACGGCTTCTTTGTACGAGATTTTCAATAAACTGGAAATACACCTCCAAACCATGAACGGAGTTCACAGTAACGGCCATAAACATGAACAGCTCTCCAGCGAGGTCAAGGAAAGCAGAGCTTCTGTCCACTGGAGAGAAGGTCGAAGGCGTAGTGCTGAGCTTCCTCAAAAGTAGCTCAAGAATGTCTGCGCCACTGGTCTTCAACAGCTCTTCCATGATTCCCATGCTGTTATCGATGCTCTGCGTTGCTGTGGCGATGCCATCTGATTTTTCATTCGAGTTTCCTTGAGAGGCCGTCGTGCTATTCATGTGGCGTAAGACGCCCGAAAGAATCCTGGCGGCTCTCTCTGTTCTACCTTCTGAGGCGTAGACATGTCCTGCAGCATGTTGAAGAACCTCCATAGTTTGTCGAAATAAGCCCTCTGTGAGCTGCCTACTCTCTGAGTTCTTTGAAAATTTGAGAGAAGAATCGCATGCGATGACGACTAACCTTACAACAGATTCCACTTCTGGGTCACCGGTTGATAACTCTAGTGAATCATCGTTAAGAAATACCTCCACGCATGCCCTGAGGTGCTCAAACAGCTCTGAGAAGCCCTTTTCAGCTAGACTCAAACCGGCTTTACCAGAATCTTCTTGGCCGACGGTGCCGTGAATCTGCCACACCCATTGAACTGTTGCTTCCCATAAAGCATTTCCTCGACATAAGTAATCATCCTCCGAGAGAAGAGAGAGGAAATGTCCAATGTTACTCCACGCCACGCGCCTGGGGTCTGTCAAATTGACAACCGCCTTCAGAAGAAAGCTCTGAATAGCAACTGACAAGTGCGGATCAAACGTTCTAAAGAGATGAAAGATCTCGCTAATGCTTCCTAATGCGTTAGAATCCCAAGCTTTGCAAAGTGGCAGACTCGCAAGCATCTGCGACATAAACACCAAAGGAACTTGCGAAAAATCTTGCTTGACAATGGAGGCTAACAGCCCTGTACAAAACGTTTGCCTGTCAGTGTCTGTGGGAAGGTTCTTGGCAAACTCTGTGAAAAATCTAACAACGGCAGCCCCTATTGGAGGAGGGTCTCCTCTGAGGCCATCATCTGCTCTGCCATAGATATTATACTCGCCAAGCATGCTCATCAGGGGGCCATAAAGGAACCACCAGTAACAGGTGTTCAGAAGTGGTGAGCCGCACAGGTCCATGTTGAGCAGGTCCAGGATGGCCCATCTACAGATGAACCTGGTATCATGTTGAGATGCCCTGTGGTACAGTGTAAAGAGCCATGAAATGTCCAGTAATGTTTCACCTGCAGAAGCAAAAATCACACAGGCCATCTTAAATACAAATGCTGTGTTAAGTGGGGACACTATAAATGAAGAAACAATTATTGTAAAATAGAGCTGAAAACTTATTAAAAATCTCAACTGGTTGGAGGCTGACTGACAATATCACAGTCCAAGTGAGTGTTTGAGAATCAATCTGAGAAATTCTCTGTAAAGAATACATCATGAGTGAAGCATTTATTTTTTACATAAAATCTGCATTAATGAGGATCTATTATACTGCAGTTTGGTGGTTTAAGCCAATTTTGAGAACATGATTGTGGGTACATTCACATTTACCTAGCATTTTGCAGTTAAGAAAATGATGGTGCAGTTGTAGGAAATCATAAATTTAGCTTGTGGTTTTCAGTTTTTTCATGTTTTTGTGGCAGTTATTTAAACAGAGAGCCCTCAAAACTTGTACTTTAACGCTTCATTATAAACATCTTCAGCAATCTTTGTGGTTGTAAACAGGCCATTAGACGTCCAAACTTTTTGCTCTAGCTAGTTCCCTAATGGAGTTAAAAACAATTCGTCCCGCTTTAAAATTGTAGCCTTTGTGAAGAGAAATACGATTATTGAGCTAACATATCATAAGAATTTGTCACATACTGTTAAAAGATCAGTTCATGATGATAATCGTCCTATCAGTAGTTGGGTAGTTTTGTTTTTTTAGGAGAAAATGAAAGTGGTCTGTGATTTCAAAGGAACAAAATATGGCAGTTTGCAAAATGCATGCCTCCCCCCCCCCCCCCGACCCCTTCTATATATATAATGGACACTAATTGATGCTTACTATTAATACTTTTCTTTGTGGCACTGACTATGCTTGAAATCCGTGGTAGCACTGGTTTGATAAGATGTGCCTAAAAAAATGAAAAGGAAGTTGGAGCATCATGCAAACATTCATAGATAAATGACTTTATATTTACAAATGTTACTATAACCATTACCATATAAGAATATGTAATGTGCACCTATAGTAATATTATTAATTAAAAGTTAATTTCAAAATATAAAATGCCCAATCTAATCTAGCTTCCTGAAAATAGAAATGTACGTTATGTAAATTCAAAAAGTCCAGCTTGTTAGGAGTGCTGTGTGTTTCATTGACAGCAAATTAATGCCTCCAATAATGTTATATCTGTAGAAAATACGTTCCACAACTTTTTGCATTGGCTTGCCTTCAACCGGCCAATCAATATTATGTACAAGTTAGAAGTGAGAGAGGTGGGGCTGATAATTCTTGGGGAGTGAACATGGAAACTGACAAAATATCAGAAAGCTATGAAAAAGATGTCAAACATAAATCAAAAACCTTTTTTAAAGGTTGCCAATTTAAAAATTGGCAATGGTACTGCAAAGCACTATAAAAATTGTACCTGTTTTTCATCCAATGTTTCCATTAAAAGAACATAATCATGCCAGATACTCATAAGAGAGTCCTTTTTGTCACATGACCAGTAAAATATGCGACTTCCTTTCTCACTCAGCACTGATAAATCACATGGCTGTTTGTCCAGCAAATCCAATGCCCTTTTCAACAGGTACATGCTCCTTTTTCTTGTTAGAGGTTCATTTAACACAAGACCCTGCTGAATAATTTCCCAGAAGTCAGCTTGTTGAAACAGGCTGTAATTATCTGGGCTGAAGAAGAAATCTGCAAGTCCACAGAGAATGGCATAGGTCTGATTGAAGGTTCCAGTAGCTGAACCAGCAGCGTGACTTGGAGAAATCTGTTTCACCACATTCCAAACAGCCTGAAAGTGCATGATTGATGGCAAATTCATAAACAGGAATCCAGTTTATAGCTTTCTTAATTAAGACCAAACCCTGGAATGTCTGGTGTACATTCAGACACATTAAACTCTGAATCAGTCCTTTGTCAATAAGAGATCACAACATATCGCATGACCTTGCATCATGTTTGACCCTCAACCCATCTTATACTTCTTGGTAAATATTTTCTTTACCAATGCTCTCTGAACAAAATAAGATATCAATTCACACACTTAATTGCCCTGGTGAAGAAAAAATTGACCCAGAAGGATATATAGCATTGCTATCCAACAAAGCAAATATATTTTTTTTTGCAAAGTTTTTTTTTCCCAGAAAACAATAAGAATGTTGAGAGTGATACTGGCTGTATATTATTACAAAGTAGAATAAGAGTACCATAAGGGTTCAATTTAGCAGCCGGGGTGCTTATTTACCTTTGGTACCTCAAGGGAGGGCGCTTATTTGAGACAGGGCACTTATTTGAGACAGGGCGCTCGGTAATTCTTTTTTGAGAAACAACCAAATGTTCAAAACAAACATTAACATGGTATTTATTAAAAAAGGAACAATAACAGAAACTGTTAGTATCAGTAACAAATATACAGTAAATGTTCAGTTCACGTTTGAAGGAATTATGCACTCACATGGACATAATAGTGGAGAAACTCAGATGAGGACCACTGTTTTTGTAATGAGGCATAACATATGTGAGCAATTAAGGAAGATGAACCTCTGTTCCCTTTATATGTACTCTGATGGCGCTATAATATTATAATATTAGCAAGAATAGGGGTGCTTATAAGAATTGCCACGCTTATTGCAATAGGGGCACTTTATTGAAATAGGGGCCCTTATTAACGAAAACACATTCGAAGCTGGGGGCGCTTATCTGAAAAGGGGCACTTATTGGAAGGAGAGCACTAAATAGAATCATCATGGTAGTTACAAGATTGTACAAGATCATTGGGTATTTCATCATCAAATAAAAAAAATAGGATAATATATCTGATTTACCACTTTGGATAGCAAATGCCAGGTCTAAAAATGGGTTTGGAAAATGAAGTAAATTGGTTTGAAATACATAAGGACTTCTACGCCAAAGATACACCAAGGCTTTTTAAATTCCACACCAATGATTGTCACTAACAATTAGTGGCTTGGCTGTGAAACACAAAACCTCTGGCACCCAGAGTACCAAGCGCCTGGCAAGCGGCCAAAGTCCCATGCTGCTTTTCTCAAATAATCCCAATTTTCTTCAATATTATGTTCACTGGGAAACTTTGGACTCAGACGGATCGTATAGATACCCATTATTGCCAGATACAGTATTCAATAAGGGATAAATTGGGGGAGAAAAGGAGAAGTCAAGAAGCCATAGTTATCATGCCAAGTCGCCTCACATAGTTTAATAAGCGTTTATACTCTAGTACCAGTAAATGTAATGTGCAGTCCGCTATATGTCAAAAACTCCAATCACATGCCAGTACGCTGCAAAATTTTAAAGGCCTTGCCGAAGTTCTTTGGCATATAATCTACTCTGAATGCAACCTGACATAAGGGCAGAGTTTTGTGAACTGGGCAGCACATCCCTACTCCGTACTTAAAACTCCACAGAGTCTCCCTTATCCCTAGATACTCCATAACGGTTACAACTCACCTCACATCGTTCTGTTCTCTTGTATTCCAAAAACTTTGGCAACACAAGACCAGTAACTTTACCGCACAAGCTCTCAGTTGTGTGGGGTAGAATATTTAACAGCTCGAGGAACAGTTTATCTCCAGTTTCTCCAGATATAACATTGGTACTATGAGAAGAATTAAGGCAATCTGATCGGACAAGATTTCCGATGAGATCCAAAGTTACCGAGGCGTCATGCGCGTTATCTTCCGTGGCACTCGTCTCCACAACGTATCTTCTCAGAACCTGCAAGGATTTCTCACAAATTTCTGAAAGCAAAGTAGTCGGAAACAGCGAACAGCAGAAGGCCACAATATCGTAGCAGAGATGAAGCTTTTTTCGATTGTTTCCAGACAGCTGCCTATCCTTACTGAGCGAAGAAACATACACAATAGGCCAACATATTTCCTTCAAAACCACGCTAGCCAAATCTTCGGTAAAGTTTTTTGATTTTTCAAGCTCCGATAACACTAATTTGAGCGATTCTAAGAAATTTGTATCGAGAGCAAGATCTTTCCGCTCTACAAAGCGTTTAAGAACAGCCAAGATCTGGGAGTGATCAGAATTCTCACAGATGAATCGGAGTAGATCCGCCATTTTTCCACACGAGGTCAAAAAATGCAACAGGCAACATTTTCGGCCGGGAAGAGCGCCGAGTGGACTAGGACTAGACAACTATCGACTAACCTAAAACCTCTACCCCTACCCCGACCCCTAATATATTTTAACACCCAGCCCCTAGCTCTGCGGTTAGTAGAGTGAAAATAACACGACATTCCATTGGTTAATGGTGTCAGTGGGAACCAATCATAACCCGCCAATTAGCTTGGCGCGAATCGAATGAAAAAGAGCGCGCAATCATTGCCAACTACTCATATTTTGCACTGTTGATCGAAGCGCTCTCTCTTTGTGCAAGACAGGAAGTAGTCTCTTTTTCTTGTTTGCCGCGAAATGGGTCAGTTTTTGTCCACAACGCTTACAACACTCGTTTATGCTCACCCTGAATGCCAGGAGAAGGTATTGTACTTCAAAAAGCTCAGCGATCGGGCGACAACTCCATGCCGAGGCTCAGAATTGGCTGCAGGGTACGACTTGTACAGCGCGGAAAACGTGACCATCCCCAAGCAAGGAAAGGCTTTAGTGAAGACAGACATCGCTATAGCGCTACCTGAAGGATGCTATGGACGAGTGGCACCGAGGTAATTAACAATGCAGGGTTACTGTTTCTAGAATATAGGTCTCGCTTTGAGCACATTACTCGCAATTGTCGATCGAGCACATGATACGCATAGTGTACACTTTTTCACTATTGTTGATTCAATAAGCTTATTCGCAGACAAGCGTTAAGGGGTTATGACCAATATTCATTCCTTTAGAGATTCTACTCACTGCATTCAAAGAAACCAGAAAACAAGAAGCCTTTCGTATTGGCGGGAATTGGACTCTGCACGGTGTAATCAAATGCCCTTTTCACGACCTTGTCACGTGACTTTGTCAATCATAAAGAAATGGTCGTGGTACAAAATGTATTCCAGAAATAGAAAGAGCTTGATAAAATCAGGAAGATTTCTTATTTGAAAGCCACTGACATTAAAGTGTGAGACACTTTACTCTCATACAATCTCTTTCATCTGAAATGTAAATGGATACTAGCAAACTATTCAACAAACCAGGTAAATGCTGGGGATCTCCTTCAGGGAGTAAAACAATGATCCTGGGCACTCTACTTTCTATTGTGAAAGGAATACATGTGTTTTAACATGACCATTTCACACTTTTTAGATCTAGTCTCTCTTGGAAGCATCACATTGATGTTGGGGCAGGTGTTGTTGACCGGGATTACCGCGGAAATGTTGGCGTGGTCCTTTTCAACTTGTCAAAAACTGATTATGAAGTCCTTCAAGGAGATCGCATTGCTCAACTTATAGTTGAGAGAATAAGCACACCACCTCTTGTTGAGGTTGAGGTGAGAAATTCTGTCACTGTTTGGTTTCATACCACATTTTAACATTTTCACAGCAAAGATATTAGTTTGGTTATCAATAGAAAATGTTGACACATATTTTGGAAAGAACTCATCTTCCAGGGGAGTAAAACAAAAATGTTAAATGAAGAAATGAAAATATTCAGGGCTTCATTGGGAGGTAGACTCCTAACTTCCACCAACTAAGCTACACATTAGAAACGGGCAGTAGATGTATTGACCGAATGGTTAGTGCACTGCTACCCCAGATGGCGCATCGCAGGTTGAGCCCTGGCCCAGGTAAGGAAGAAAGTTCACAGTACCTCTCTCGAACCAGATGTATCAATGGGGACTAGTGAATTTAATGTTAGGGGAGTAACCCTGTGATGGACTAGTATCCCATGGCCCACGGGGGAGTAGAAATACATTCTCCCATGGAAATCTAAAGAAATTTGAATTTCTTTCACAAAAAGTACATTGATTTTAGTTTATTTAACTTAATATGTTAAAAACACTTTTTCTTAATCAGGAACTAGATGATACAGCACGTGGAACAGCAGGCTATGGATCTACTGGAAAATAGGCAGTTATTAGTTAAATAGTTATTTAGACTTATTGCTACAGAGGAGGGAAGAAGACACCCATGCGGAAAGGTTGGCGATCTTACTTGGAAATTTTGAATTAAACCCCTAAAGGAGACCAATCTGGGTGTTTTGGCTAGAACCTTACTTGACCCCTTAAAGATATCACTGAAAACAGAAATGACAGCCTTTTTTATTATTTCTTCAAGTGTACCCTAAAAGATACCTTGATGGCTAAAAAGAAAGGAGTTTCATCTTGAACACCCTAAGTGAGACAGAAACTCGTAATTTACAACTGTAAGCAAGACAATGAGCATCCCCAACCTTTTCATATGGGAGTCCACCTCCCCCTCTCCCCACCCCCAGGCATTGCTTGGACCAAGATTTTCTGACCAACATCTCTACATTCCTCAAAGGTTATGTTCGTTCCAAAACAGCAATCTTTATCAAAAAGATTGCTTGAAGAAACTTCGCTGATAAAGAAAGCCCTCAGACTACTTCATTTATGTGTGTGAGAATTGCTGAATTTATCAGTAAGGCAAACAGTTTGGGAAGAAAGTTAGCTGCCATCTGGGTGACTTCCTCATTAACCACTTTTGCTTGTGAATTGTGACATAGATGTACAACAGTTCAATATTTGTCTGGCTTTTGTGTCTATAAGAAAAACAATTCTGTTTCTTTCCTTCCAGCCAATAAAGTTACATCAGACAATTTCACTGACATGAAATTTCATTTGTTATCAGTTATTCCCTTGAGATTATAAAGAAAGACTACTCCATTTGTTAGTACAAGAACTGTTGAATTTATCAATAAGGCCAACAGGTTGGGAGGAAAGTTAGTTGCAGTTGGGGTGACTTCCTCATGAACCATTTTTTCCAGTGAATTGTATAGTTCAATATTTGCCTGGCTTTTTGTATTTAAGACAAAAACATGTGTTTCTTTCCTTCCCACTGTTAAAGTTGCATTAGAATTTTGTTGTGATGAAATAACATTTGTTATCAGTTGTGCCATTCAGATTAAACCATGTTTGAGAGTTTGCTATTCGTTGGTCTTTTCACTTAGCTCTTATTAACCAAGCTGAAGGTCCGTATGGGAGAATCTTGACCGAGGTCGTGAGTACAGACCGAGGTCAAGATTCTCCCATACAGACCGACTTAGTTCGGTTAATAAGATGTTTATTATATGGCAAAGAAGAAAACTTTAATCCTTTTAATGTAACTGGTTTGCTGACATTCCGCTTGCGAACGGCAATGAGCTTAACTTAAACCTGCCGAAATTTGCTCGTCCTCTTTACTTTTTTTTGTCATCAGGCTTTTTGGCACTTCCATAAATAATTGAGAAGAAAATAAAAGAAAATGGTGAACATTTTTGTATTTTAGTTTGCTACTTTGTCAACCCAAAAAGAAACCGGTCTAGATGCCGGTCTAGATGGGAAAATCTAGACCACGGTCAATATTGATTTCAGCCAATCAAATTTGTGAATTCGGTAGTTCCCAGTCCTTGTGAGACACAGCCATATAATAATATGGAATAATATTACAGTGTGAAAATGAGGAGTTTAGTGATCTTTTTTTGTGTGTTCTTTGTGATTCATATAAAGAGGGACTCAAGAAACAAAACTGGACTCATTTGAAACAAGAAAAAGACAACTTGGAAATGGCCTGTGATTGAAATGCAAAATTGCTTCCAGTAATAATTTCATCCGCAAATGAGTTCACTGATAAAAGGTCTGTAACAAATAAAAGCCAAAGGCTCGCTCAGCATTTTCTATGAGATTGTTGCTCTGTGTGATAATAGCAGCAGACGTGAGCAGACATCCTATGCTTTACTTGGGATGTTACTAAGACCAGGAACCAGGTATGGGAGTCTGGAGACGAGTTGTCGATGGCCAACCTCATTCCCAGGATCTCATCTTACTGGGAACGAGGTTGGCCGATGGCACTACCGGGATAATGTCAGCCAATAAGTCTGAGCTCGTCCTTTCAAACTGCTAGGTCAGTTTAGCTGATTGTAAGACCCTGACAGATCCGTGAATATAACTGCTCAGGTTGTGGGAGTAGTTGTAATAACGAAGTCCAATCCTTGAAGGTTCTTGACCTCTCCTTTCCTCCGGATGGGAGGAGCGGTGGTTAATCCCTTAATGGCCTATGCAGGGAAGCTCTGCCTGAAAGGGATACCTTTTTCAAGTTTCAGGTATATAAAATGGCAGAGATTTCATAAGTTGAGGTATATATGAAGGGTGGGGATATCTGTCCTTTTGCTATTTTGAGGGGACTTTCATTAAAACATTTCGAACAGATGCACTGTATAGCTGGATCATTTGATTTATTAAGGAATACATGAAAATGACAAGAAGATTTCTTTTTTTGGTGATTTTATTCATAATACAGACCGGTTATGAAAGCATGTGAAAGGGATACCATTTTTCAATTAAAGGTATACGAAAGAGGTACCTTTTCTGTCGGAATGGTATACAAAGGGGTAAGGGGTTGGACTTCGGGGCGGAGCCTCCCCGTATAAAACTTTGTAGAGTACTCCCCCCGACATATATAGGGGATAGTATTGCGTTCAGGTGGGAGAATAGAGAGTCCTGGAGGACAACTAGCACTTGGCACACGCTCATAACGCTGTCATTTTCGCCGCAAACGAGGAAAACCACATGTGGCAGCTGTTTAAGGCCCTGTCTACACTACGCCGAAGGAATTTGAAAACGGAGCTTTATTTCTCCGGTTAGGCCTTTCGTCCAGACTAATCCGTCACGAAAACGGAGCTTCTCACGAGCACTCTTCGCACCGAAAGAATTTGAAAACGACGGCTTTGCGTTAAAGTGTAGACGGAAAATATTTTAAAAACGGAGCTTTTTGAAAAGGATAACGTCACGATAATCATGTGATTTCCCTGCCCGAGTTTTCCTCAAACACAAATACAAAATGACCGCTGATTGTTGCGTTTTCAAATTCCTCCGGCGTAGTGAGGACGGAAAACATTTGATGCGTTTTCAGAGTAAAACCTCCGTTTTCAAATTCCTCCGGCGTAGCGTGGACGGACAACATTTGATGCGTTCTAACGTGTCACGTGGCTGAATATGCCCAGCTAAAACTGGCAATACTATCATGTGATGCATTTTTTCCTTCCTTTTCATTGGCCGAGAGTCCATTACGTAACCTGCAAATAACTGCCTACAAATGATGCTCTGCTCATGCGTAGTACCGTGTAAGTGTATTTTGCTGCAGATCATTCTCGTCCCCAGAGCCTCCTTTTCTTTTGGTCACTTAGTCGGAGAAACGGACATTTTAAGACGAGTAGCACTGGGGACGAGAATGGCTGCAGATAACATTCTGCTCATGCGTAATTCTAACCACGCTCTTGGGTGAAAAATGGCGGACTGTTTTTCTAGAACTCTGAGCTGTCAGAGAGTGATTTAAATATGAAACGACGAACCTGGTGACATCACGAGCCAGAGCTAACCGGAAGCTCAAAAATTCGCCAGGTCTGGCTGCTATGGGGTGACGTCATTTATCTGTTAGGTTGCTGTCATCGCAAGACTTTTGCGGTTCTATTCAAGAAATAAAACAATTATTGAACACTTCGGTAAATAATTGATCTGCTCCCCACGAACAAATCACGACTATTTTGCTAGACCTCGTCCAATAATTGCAAAAATATTCGTGTTATATTCTCCAATTTCCAAATCCTGTTCCTCAAAGCTCAGAGTTTACTTCAAGCTTCGCTCTCTGAAAACTGTTCGGAAAAGATGTCCGTGGACAAATATCCGAACGTATTGTCGCGCCAAATCGAGGCTATTTTTTACATTTCAACAACTTTCGTATTTTTTCTTATAAACGAAAAACCACCTCCATGAATCAATTTATTCTGCCAAAGTTAGGAACCCGTTGCAAAGTTATGAAAATATTGGACCACAAACTTTCCATGTGGAACGCTGCCCTCACAACAATTTCATGAGATCCGTTTACCGACTTTACCGGAAGAAGACATTTACTGGCCTCTACACTAATTCAGACTCATGTATATATCTTACAAAATCATTCTCGTCAGCACGCTTGCCTATCGGTTTTTTTTGCAGAATTTGCCCCTCGCCACTATCGCTGCAAGCCGATCTTAAAATCTCAGAAAGCCGTTTCTGCTGCAAAATGGTTACCCTCAAAGTATGACTACGTGCAAGTCAACGATGTATTAGACAAAGATAAAAAACAAGCCAACCAATCCTCTTCCTACAGTTCCTAAAAAAAAGAGACATCATTCATTATTCGGATACCTTACTTAGTGCTACTTGGGTCATACAGGTCTTCACAGCGACCAAGTCACAAAACGTCTGAAATCCTGTGAGTACAACTTCTACTCTTTCGTACACGTCAAGATCATATTACCATGCATGAGAACAGGGCGGGTTTAACACACAAAATAATACACCGTGTACAGTAATTGTAGGGTACGGGTGTATGGAAGGGTAGCCTGTACAATTATTCAGAGCTACTGACCACTGCCAAGTCAGTGATATTTATGTAATTAGGCTAACTTGCGATCAGGCGTTTTCTTTTTTCCTGGTTAGAATATAAGGGAGGGTGGGTATGATCGCAGGTTATATTTTTGCCAAACCTGAACGACAATTAAGCTAACCAGGGGCTCGTTCCTCGAAAGCCCCGGAAACTTTTCGGGCCCGTAAAGCCATTTTCAGTCCATCTGTGTCTAAAAACGGAGAAGTGTATTCACCTGAAACTTCTTGTATGAAGGAAACTTCTCTTCATATTAAGAATATGTGAATAAAGCAGCTCTGTAATCGTAAGGTTCGAGATTTTGCTATGACTTTACGGGCCCGAAAAGTTTCCGGGGCTTTCAAGAAACGGGCCCCTGAGCGTTATTTATGCTAACTAACCGTGGTGTCATTTCGCCTTTTCTTATCTTACTGACACGCCATCCAGAACACACGCCGTATCGATTTGTCTCCCTATACAAGGATCGCCTTATTAAACCGTTCCCAGATGTCCAAAGCAATCTACCAAGCCGGTTGCTGGAACTAAAATGAAATTTACATTAGCACAACAAAACGAAAACTCCATGAAAGAGAAAATGACCATTTCAAAGACTTCGCTAAAAGTGACCATTCATCCGGGAGTCAGCCATTGCTGATTATGTTAAAACAACTGATTACAGCTTAAAATAGCGTCATTTTGACTTTTTAGTGTCTGGCAAAACTGACTTTCATTGGAAAATTAGGGATTCATCCAAGAGCAAAGGTCTTCTCTGAGTATAATATAACCTCAGCAGCGAGAAGCTGCTGTTTTATTAACTGTAACTTCTCATGAAGTACATTCGGGTTTAAGAACGGTGCCCACTTTTGTTAGTGCGCACACGTTCTGCGCATCACGCAAACCATGGTTGAAGCGCCACGCGCGCTGGGGTTGACATTGACGCAATCTTATCAACTACGCTACAATGCAAGTACATGACTAAAATGAAAGCAAAATTTTCCTACTGTGACCAGGTCAAGTAAAATGGACCTGTACTTAAACCAGGAACACCAGAATAGTAGCATATCACTAACCACTAACTGTTAACATCTTCCAGCTGAAAAACTAGCTGTTTGCTGTCCAAAATTATACTGTAAACATGTACCTGCAGATGGCGTAGTGCGCTCGTAAAACATGTGCAAGATACGCAAATGTTTTACGTAATAGGGGGTGACAGAAAAAAAATGTAACGGGCACCGTAAAAGTTTTCAAAAAAGATCAATATCTGAAAAAAACACGTGGTTACCCCTTCATTTTATGTTATGAAATGGAAGTGGCGAGCCAATTCAACACGTGATTAGTTTCTGGTTGTGAGCAAAAGATATATATAGACTGTATTTTAGCTGAACCAGAGGAAAGCTGTCAGAGACGCTAAACTTAGAGCTTTGTCGCAACGATTTTGTCGTTAAAAACATATCAAAAATGATAAGTTAATAAAGATGGTGAATTTTAAGCTCGGTAATGAAATGTGAAAGTGAATTAATCAACATGACACGAGCGTGGGACAAAGAAACATTCTGAGTCCCCGACAGGAATCGAACCCATGACCTCCCGAACACCGTGCGGGCGCTCTATCCACTGAGCTACGAGAACTCGTGGAGAGCAAGGTCATTTAACTGAGTTCATATATGACAGGTTACCGAGCTTAAAATTCACCATCTTTATTAACTTATCACTACTCACGATGACTTCGATAGCGTTGATCCTGTGCCTTCTTTCGAGTGTTGCGCAATATTGCGAACCGGTTTCGAGTGTCGAGGAAGCTTATCGTGGACTATAGCGCATACTGAAGTTGTTTATTTAAAGTTCGAAGTCAGTGTTAATGGCATTTAAAAACCTTGTAGACATGTCTTCACGAATGTGTACGACTTTTCGAGGCAGCTTACCGAAGACCGCTGCGGATAAGTTTTTTATTTAAGTTCGAAGTCAGAGTTAGTGGCATTTAAAAACCTTGTAGACATGTCTTCACGGAATGGGTACGACTTTTCGTACGAACAGAAGGCTGTAGTTTGGCTGCGTGTTGTGTACCCACTTCTCTTCGACCGAAACCAATGCTGCTTTTTGCTGAATAAATCAAAGGAGGAAATGAGATTCACTTCGCTGCCTAGATTTCTGTGCGCAAACTATGTAACGTAAACCCAACGAAAGTGTTTAAATGGGATATGAGTTCAACTCCCACAGGGTTGCTTTGGTACACGAACATGTCCTCCGTTTCATTGTTTCGGAAGTGAAAGTGCCCTGTAGCTGTTACCTCAAAGCCAAGGCGATTCAAAGTCGTGTTCGTAAACAAGATAATTGTCCTAGTTTTGGTACTAAAAGCACGTCGTCTCGCATACCGACGCAACAAACATGGTTGGTGTCGATTTACACAGTCAGTGACATGCACTGTGGACTGCGGATTGCTGACTGCGGACTGCGGACTGCAGACTACGGACTGCAGACTACGGACTGGGTATAAGACACAGATTTATGTATAATATTACACAATACATGTATAAACGAAAACAAACCCTCTCGTACGCACGTTCTTTGCGATCAATTCATTTGTTTTTGCCCCTACCGAAGCGAGACCAATTTCACGCCTACCTAACAGCTCAGGCACAAAATGCTTTCTATAGAATTTTTGTGATTTTTTTAACATACCAAGTCTACCTAACAGCTCAGAAAACACAGATTTATGTATAATATTACACAATACATTTATAAACGAGAACAAACCCTCTCGTATGCACGTGCTTTGCGAGCAATTCATTTGTTTTCGCCCGTACTGAAGAGAGACCAATTTCACGCCTACCTAACAGCTCAGCCCACAAAATGCTTTCCCTAGAATTTTTGATTTTTTTAACATGCCAAGCCTACCAAAACTCGAACGCACTCTTTAATATGCGATTACTACTAGTCTTATTTACTTACATTGAATTCAGGACAGTAGAGTTTTTCCCGCCCACTAAATCCTGATTGGTCAATTTAAATTTCAGGCGCGTCAGCCATGTGCAAGGTAAGACCTGTAATAACAACTATCGATATAAGTAGTTGTCCGAAAATTGTCACCGGTCACTTTTAAAAATGTATGTTTCCCAGAGCATAGAAAACGTCAAGTTTATTATAAAAATGCGTCGGTGTACAATGTTTATCACCGCTGTTTGTGTTATATTTTTACTCTAACCTGGCTTCATTTCAAAATAATTGTCTCGTCGTAACAAGAAAAACAAATTCGCCAGTGTTGACTGTTTTTAGCACAAGCTTTTTCGCAGTCCCCTCCCTCGCCTTCTCCTCCTGTTTGTTTTTGTTATTGTTTTTGCTCTCGTCCCAATTTTCGCTAGGTTAGATAGTGGGAAACTCTTTGCTTGCAAGGGAAGACTTGCTACCCAGGCTACAAGCCACCAGTTTCAGACGATTGCAAGTACAGACCGCGTTTTCCCCTCAGGAAAAGCCCTTTCTTTAGTCTTAGGGAAAGCTTTCCTAGCTACCTTGAACGCTAGCTTGAATTACATCATAGGATCACCCGAGCTTTGTACACTGAACAGACGGATTTTTTCCCCGGCAGCTGAGAGGCTGTTCTCACAGGTTTATCATATGGTTTAGGTATATCTAATTTTAATACACTAAAGGAAACAGCTGTGAGAAAAGGCTGTTGGCTTTTTTCTGCACTGCAGTACATCTGTTAATTGTACATATCCTGTGTTCGTAAATAGGAAAGACACATTCACTCCGCATGATGTTGGCAGAGCTTTGCAACCAAGGGCAAGTAGTAAATATATTTGTGATATGTAAAGTTTTCTTTTGCTAATCATAGAACAAAATCTGGGACTTAGTTGAAGCATGAAGTTTTTACTATTTTATAAAAAGATCACGCGCTATGTAACATATAAACCCATCCCATTTCGACTCGCTCATAATCACACTTCAGTAAGCTAGTTCAAAACCTGCTGAACTGGTCTTCTAGAGTACAGTTGTCTGTACTCTTTTTGTTGGTTGAGGACTTCAGTTTCGCTAGGCCAACTTCTTTATCGGTCACTAACAGATGGATATTGTTTGTAGCCCTGTCGTTACCATGGCAACTGAGTTCATATACCGTACTGCTTCACAGTCAGTTTCATAATATGGGACTGTTCAAAAATAAAACTGCCGAGGCGTCGGGTTTATTTTTGTCCATTATGACCTCATGGATCCAACATGCATTGATTTAAAACAGACATATATTTCGCTTTAAGACGATAAAAGTATTCAGTGAACTTCAGTTGGCGAGAAACCCAGACGACTCCACTTATTAACAGACAAAGTCCTCGCGGAAGGTAACTGTAAAACTTCTATTTCCCACTATTTTTGACCATCTTTTTAACTACCGTTACATGTACGCTTTTAAGAAATGTGTGCGAGAAAAGTGAATTTTTATTAGCTGTAAATTACTCTTATAATGAGCTAAACCAAACTGGTGCTGACCTCAAAAGTTGCATGGGTGACGAAATTTTTGCGCAGACTTAGTAAAACCCCTTTCCAATCTCTTCTCATCTTTTGTCATATGCTGGCTTGGTTGAGGTCTTCTCGTGTCAGTTCTAAGTGACTTGCCTTATTATGTTGGGGCCGAACTTGTCAGTTAAGGTTGGCAAACTTGATACCGTTCAAACTGGAAACCTTTCAGGTGACAATGCCTTTTTTGGTAACACACGCTGAAAGTGCTGTCCGCTCGGATGGAGTGAGGATTTTATCTTGTAAAACAGTAGTGACGCTTGCAGCGCAGGGGGCGCATCTGCTTTGCGTTTTTCATGTTTTTCTTCGTCATTACCCGAAAAAAGGAAAATTCAATTGTTTTGCCAAAAGTGCTTCGGGTGCAATTCGAAGGTGATGTAAGCAAAATTCGCCCTCACTTTGAAACTCACTGACGCAAAATCATAGTTCTTGACTGAACTGTATCCCTTGCAAAAATTGCGATATTCCTCGAATTTGTATAAAAGGCGTTTTTCTCAGGCTACTGACGGCCTAGCTCTCTGGTGGAGCTGGTTAATCTCACTTCCAGCGTTAAGGTTGTTAGTTCCGGATATCTCGGGGAAAAATTTCACTATATTAATTTAAAACTGGCATTCGTCGAAGAAAACTTCATCGTCAATCGTTAAAAACCGGTTCTACATCCGGTAAGGATAGTTGAGTTCAACTAGGAAATCGTTGTAGTTTGAACTGGAAATTGCCCACATAGGAATTTGTTTTGCGCCGGTGCAGTCGAGCCTGAGCTGACTGAATAAGAAGGTTGACATTAATTTCCGAAAAATCAGCAATAGTTTCAGAAATTGAGTTTACAAAATTCATTCCTAAGGCAGTTAACTTATCTATCGTAAGTTCTAGAAGGTTGTATCGACTTTCCTGGGTCGTCATTCTCAGACTTCTCAGGGGCTCATCTGCTGAAAACAAATTTAGCTCCTGTCAAACTCTTACGTAATGTGTTCTCTTGTATGAAGTCTACACTACATTGTTGTTTGAGCGTTTCTGTTTTTTTTTTTAATTATTTTTTTTATTTTTTATTTTTATAAAAAGCAAATTGACGCTAGTTCTTTTGTGTACGTCCTCTTACCTCTTACTGACAATGAATTTCGTTAAAGCAATGTAAGTGTACATTTTTTTTCGCTTCTCTTTGTAATAATATATGTCTTGCGAGTTGTCTATGGGTGTCAGTGTCCAGCTCGAAAGCTGAAGCTACTTTGGTCACTGAGCACATCTCAATTTGCTTTTAGTGAGTTGAACGCTTTTTCCATTTCTAAATTCTTCCTGTTAATGGTGTAATATAATCATCGTAAGATTTGTAAACAGTGCCAATGGAAAAAAAATAGAAAACCTGAGATCCGCGTTCACGTTACACCTGAGAAATTTAAAAAAGACCTTTCCAGAGAAAGATCGACGTTTTCACTCTGAATAGGCATCATATGTTTTCCGTCTACGCTACGCCAGAAAAATAACAGTTATCTGTACTCTTTTCGCTGGTTCCAGTTGAAAAAGAAAACATCACCGGTCATTCTGGATTTGTGTTTGAGGAGAGCTTGGAAAGAGAACTCACATGATTATTGTGAAGTCACTAAGCCAGTTACTACAAATGTAACTCACTGGCCAGAAGTCTTTCAGTCACTGCTGACCGACAACACGCTGGTTTCATAGGCCCACTGTAATTACCTTTGTCGCGTCTCCAACATGAAGTAATTTTATCAGATCATTAGGAATTGTTTAGAAAGACCACGGAAGACAGGAAGAAACCTTTGTTCGCGAAAACATAATAAGCGTATTTACTTGAGCCGACGGACTAGACTACGCACGTCTAGGTATAAAAACGGAATATAAGACACATTAAATATCAGTCGAGTTTTACAATTTTATACGCCAGGAAGACGCAAAAAAAACAGATGCACTATACGTCTCAGACAGATTTTTCGTAAGTAAATTCGAGATGCATAAAACTGGACGAACTTACCTGACCCGGGACTGGGGTTTGAGCAAAATCTGGGCTGTGAAATGAGATTTATACCCCCACCCACCCTCTTCCCCCCACTTCAGGAACTTTGAAATAGCCCCATGTTTCGGAAAAGACAAGCCAGTTTAGTGAAAGTGATCGTCTTGGTATATATGGAACATGTTTCATTTAAGTTTAGACTTGTTTTCGTTATCTTGACTGTTTTCTTGAAGGTTATCGTGAAGCTTTCATTATGTTTCATGGCAATGTAAGAACTTATCATAGTCATTCAGGACCATTTTGGCAAGAGTGCCACTTATCCTGTTTAAATATTGAATTATTTATTATTTTTCATTAACCACGGAGAGACTCGTTGTGAGCAAAGACGCGTCATATGTGTCACGCGTTCTGCATACTATCAGCACAGTTAGGATCAGCAAAGTTTGATAGCGTCCTGTGTGGAGATAAATAATGAAAAAAAAAAAAAAATGAGAAATGGAGAAGAAAATGTGGCTTAATGTGGTCGGTGGGTAGAATAGACAGAGGCACTCCGGCCTGGACTCAGACTCACGCGCTAACTCGCCATCAGGCACCGTGCCTCCACAGGCAGGTTGTTCGATTTTAGTGCCAGCCATACAAACGACTGCCAGTAAATGCTTTTCAACTGGAAATATCTCTTTCAGTCTATTCAACGAGCTCCTCTATTCGTGTTTATTGATTTATCGCAGCTGCAAGTTTGCCAGACTTTATTTATTTTTGACAAGTCGATGCTAATATTAATTATATGAGAAAATCAAGCAACACCGATGTAAACAAAGTTCACTCAGAACGCATAATTTTTGATAATCATCACACAAATACAGCCGCCTCTGGTCGCTCTCGGCCAATTTGGTGTTTCACGCAAACTTCGGCTCGGCTAGTCATATTAGCAAGTGGCCTACCATGTCAGACGGGGAAGAGCAAGTAGTTTTGAAGGGGGTGGGGTAGTGTTTATGCTGAAACATTTGCGCATGCACGTTGCAGTCTTGTCGTTTTGTCGTGACATCGTGCGGGCTCTGTTGAACGTTTATATGCATGTGATTTGAAACTCTTTCCTGGTGGCAACATTCATGTGCGACTTGTCGTTATTGTCTGAAATCCATAACAGGATAGACTCACCGAGCACCGGCTACGAACAGATAGACACGTCCCTGTTTGCTACGCCGAGCTCCGTCGCGGAGAGGCTGTCGAAGATGGCCGTGGCGCCGAACAGCTCTGATGCTTGCTTGAGTATCGTTCACAGTCTGATGTGCCACAGACAAGGCGGTGAATCAGAGTCGTTCGCGAAGAGGGCTATAGAATCGCTCGTGAAGAAACTCAAAGAGAAAAGGGACGAACTGGACTCGCTGATCACCGCTATAACATCTGGCGGAACGCATCCGTCGAAATGCGTTACCATTCAACGGACATTAGACGGAAGGTTGCAAGTCGCTGGACGGAAAGGTTTCCCCCATGTTATTTACGCGCGAATATGGAGATGGCCTGATTTGCACAAGAACGAGCTAAAGCACGTCAAGTACTGCCAGTTTGCTTTTGATTTAAAGTGTGACAGCGTTTGCGTGAATCCTTATCATTACGAACGAGTCGTCTCGCCGGGTGAGTACACAAAACTATCGAGCTACAATATTATAAATTCGACTGACTGGTAGTGTATATTATGGCCCATGGCCACTGCTGCTGGGAAATTCGCTGATAGTTTAGTCTACACGCACTGTTCTTTCTCTCATTTTACTGATCAGTTTACAGACTGTTTGTTGAGATTGTGTGTTGCTTGTGTGTTTTAACGGAAAATAAGACTTAAACTTGCGTCTCATTATTCACAGACATCACTGGATTGGCTTTGTCGAGGAATCCAGGTAGGTTTGACAATGTAGCGTTCGCTTGATGTCAGTGTTTATATGCTGTTTGTAGTTAGCGGCCCCGAGCAAAGGCGCCGTGTTTTGATGGCGTCTTTTTCCCCTGTTTATTCTGTAATGCTCAGCGCTTGTATGCCCAATTCATTTCCAATTTTTGATGGCAAGTATTTGTTTAAGGTATTGTCAATGATGTCTCCAGCGAGCCTTTGAAACAGACAAAAGCTACTATGGGTTTCGATTTGCAATTATATTCATGGCGATAGCTTTGTTCAATTCCAGACTCTCTGTCTGCTCTGAAACACGTGGTCTGTCCATCTTTTTGTTTTCATTTGCGGAGTAAATGCCTGAGTGGAAGCAGACAATAGCCTCAATCGTTCCCCTTCCTTTGTTGAATATTTGCATCATTTGTTCGAGAACGCTTCGAGTTCGGTTCTGAAATATTCCACCGAGAACTTGTTGGAACGTAAATCATTAAAAGACAAAAGAGAGCCTAATAACGAAGGTGCTAAGAGTTGCTAAACAAGGAAATTAAATGTACACGGTGTTGTCACGACATACTAGGGGATCCATTCACGTTTATTGTTCCCACGATGATTCCACAAGTACATCTTTTCAAATTACAAAAGCGTGTATTACTTTATTGCTTTTACACTTATTTTAGCAATCAGAATTCTTTAACAAAAAGGGAAAGATTTTTTTCTACCTGTGGAAAGGTAAAATTATCTATTGGAAAGCTAAGATAACCTACTGTGTAATTCAAACGTTAACGGCGCTGATTATGTTTTAAATACTTTTTTCGAATTAAACGATCGAGCGTCTTTATTATTTTTCTGTCTTTTAATTTATTTACTCTTGACATATCTATTATTATTGTTTTTGTGAGGGTTTCAGATTCTCTTGAATGATTCATAGCTTAAGCGAAGAATAGAATAAAGAATAGAAAACCTGATCTTAAAAAAATATATTTGTAGTTCCTTTCAGGGGGTGTTGTTTGTTCTGGGTATCAATTATCACATAGCCCATTTGTTTTCAAGACTTTAACTGATATAACCAAATAATATTTCCAACACTATTCAAACAGTTGTCAAGGTCAAAAAAATATTGGAAAAAGTTCAAGTTTGTAAATAAATAATAATTATTTATTGGCATGACCTTTTTAATAGATACAACTGGTCGCAATTTAGTTTGGCAATTCAATTTAATTCCATGTAGGGTGGAAGGTAGTTGTAAATTAAACAGCCTTGGACTTTGGGTTATAATACATGTAGTTGATCCACTGATGTCGTGCTAAGTGAAACAATTTTTAACAACAGGTAAAATTGTATGTACCTGGCTGAAAAAATGAAATGCAATTGTTGTTTCATCAAGATTAGAGAGCATGTGCAGTTTATAGATACCAAATAAGAGGAAATATTCATTTATGATATATGTTTCAATCCCGCTCCTACTGATCACCAATTAAGCTCTGATCTCAGGTTCTTTGCCTGGCTGCCCAGCTTATAGAAAGGCACCTGTTGTTGCTAGTAAAATTCTTATTGTTTATAGATCTTCAGCTGATTGGCTTTGTTTTTGGCTCAGAGCTTGTTCTCAAAAAGGTGAACTTGAACTTGAATTTACAGCCTGGCTGATGAAAAAGTGATTCAGTGGTGGAAATTCTAAATGAAACTGCTTTACAAGCTAAATGAGAGTGTTTCTTTAGGTAAAACCAGTAAAAGCTGGTTTGTTTGGCTTAGACATTATAATATTATTATTTAGCATATCGTATTGGATATTGGCTTGTGAGCTTAGGCCAAGGTCAACGTGCTCTGGGCTTGGGCAGTTAGGCACTTTTGATATCTTTTATAGCCTGATATAGTACCTCTTTTCACAGGAAGAAATCCTCTGATAGACATCCTTCTTGTAACAGATGCATTATAACTGAAACTAATCAGCAATGCGAACCATCAGGCTTTTGTTCATAAAGATCTCTTGTTATTACAAAAATGACATTCAGGTCCATTTGTAAATTGCTTGTCATGGCTTCAAGACATCATTCTACAAATGTTTAACATAAATTGTGAAAAAATCATTTATGAAAAAAGATATAAAAAATTTAGCACAGCCAAATTAGCATAATTTTGGAGATAACTCTATCAGTTTTTGGCTAAAGCTGTATATAAGCTAGCTCTGTTGTTCTTGGCTGCATACATGTTATATAAATTTTGAGAACAGGTGTGAAAGGACCACAGGACATGGCAAAATACATTTGAAGTGTGGGCCATTTTACTTCTTATTAAATGGATCAAATTTCAGAATTTTTTTAGTTTAAAAGATGTGAGCATTCAGGTGAAGAATTTACAGTGTTTCTTTGAGTGATAATGAGATCAGTTCATCCTTTTTTTTTTCTGTTGGGAAATGGGTCTAATGTTGTTTAAACACAAATATGTATGGTCATTTTTACAGGGTATAAAATTTTCAGAAGCATAAATATATGCACATATGAACATTGCTTAACACCAAAATAAAATTATGTTCATTTGTATTTGTTGAATGCAGATAGATAGTACAGAACATAAATTTTTTATAACTTTAGCAGATATTCTGAATGTCTCAGAAGATTCTCAGTAGCCAACAAAAATTTCACTTCTGTTTATATTTCTGTCATTTCAATTTCAGCTCAACTTTTCCCATTAAAATTCACTTGCCTGTTGGGCAACTCGTAACCTGACTGGAAAATCCATTTACAAGCCCTGGGTTATTAAGCAAAACTCTCTTTGCAGCTAGGGATGTTTAGTTCTAGTCTGTGGTTTAAAAATCCTCCAATTTGTTAGTGGTCTAATTCCTATTGTCTCAACACTGTACGATGTTGACTGAGGGCCCATCTGTATGGGCTTGGGTTTCTGAGACAACCCTTCATCTGAATTGCCCTGGCCAAGCTAACTTTTCAGTTATTACTTTGAAGAATTCAACCAACCATTTACATGAAGATCTCGAACCTGTCTTGGGAGGTAAGACAACTCGGGTGGGCGAGTTGTCTTGTCTCGGCAGGAAGGGTAACTCTTACAGGTGGGGCAACTTTCTTTTATAAACACTTTGACTCGCCTTTGACTCTCAGTGTGGTAAGTGTCACATAATGCTTAGATTTTAGGATTTAAAGCAGAAATTTGTATCAAAGAAGTAAAATTTAACTCAGCAAAATGCACTGTGATAAAATGACTGAGGGAGACTCCAAGTAAAAGGGATATTTCTACATTTGAATATTTAATAAGGGTTGTGGATAGTCATGTAGGATCGATTTTGACTTGGCCAACAGGGGTGACTTTTTGACATATAAACAGGCGATGAAGTTGCCCCAGGGAAGGGTTGTCTTAAGTACCCGAGACCATATAAATGGGGCCTGAAACAAAATGAACATATACGCATATGCACTTTTGTATTGAACATAAAATGCGGTCTTTTGGCTTGATTCGAGTGGTTTTTCAAGTTCACATGTACTATTTACACCCACAGTTTAAAGGGCTGAACTCAGGTGTTTAGATTGGGCTAGAGGAAATGCTAAAATGCGTAAATCTTGTGGTGTGGGCATAAGTTGTGCAGCTTTTGTTTCTATATTTTTTTCATTTTTGGTTGTGTTTTTATAGCTTAAATTCCACAACTTCTGTTGAAGACTTTTATGAAGGGTTAGCACAAGTTCGTGACAAAACTGCTACACAAAAGGATTAAATGACCCGAAAATTGTTTGTTATCATAAGAATTCAATGTAATGTTTATTATTTAAACACAGCCACCTGTATTTATTAATCTTAAGTTGTGAAGCTTTGCAAAAAAGTGAAAGTAATACACGTATGTATGTTAATTTACATGCATAGTTCAATGACAGCATTCTTGAGAGTTAGCAGTTCTCACAGTCAAAACATTAGGACTTGAAGAAAAGAAAGAATTCCCATGGAGACCACCAGATTCAGAGTGGTGGTTTGCATTCCAACAGTGTATTTGATTGGTCTTACAAGGTCCTACAAGGGCAAAAACAAATGCTTGCTACATGTACATGTAGCTTCTACATGCACAAGTGTTTGTTTTTAAATGCACCTCCATTCTAAAGTCATTGCAAAAATAATGGTGTTTTCCCAGAAAACATGTTTTCCCTTTGAAGTAGATCTTTTGGTCTGAACTCACTTGCCCTCTCTTCCTGCCAACACCTATGAAAGATCAGTTTTAACTTCCTGTTTTTGTTTGAGATCCCCACCCCTTTCAGTTGGAATTTTCAGTGTCATTCTATGGCCTGGGTTAGGGATATCTTAATATATAGATTTAGGCCAGCCTAAAAGCGGAGCTCCTCAGTTATTTTTCGGAATGTTGTTACTAATGAAAATAATCCAACTTGTATGAGGTAAATTGCGAATGATTTAATAGTTTCAGTGGGAACTAGTATTACATCAGCAGATCGAGGTGTAAGATGGTGTGATTATGAAATATAGAGCCATGATTTCAAGGATTTCTTGGAAGCCACCAAAAATCTTGATCACATAACAGAACTGTCTTCTGTGCTTTTTGGTTGCATTTCTTGTTCTTTCCTACCTTATTCAGAAAGACAAGGCATTGTTATTAATCATTATATTCTTCCTTAGCTAACATGGGGACTCCCACACAAAAGAAGTTTACACATTTTTTTGTTGTGGGGACTGATTGAAATGCAGTGGTTACAATATACTCAGTCCCTGAATCTCTACCAAATGAAATCTCACAAAAATACCAAAACAATATACATATGTGAAAAGTTGGAAAGTTTTGTTTTCTAACTTGTCCCCAAAGATACATTTAGCCATCTTCACTATTGTATGGAATCTCCTCCTGCTGGAAGGGTTTGCAATAAGCAAAATCACCCTCACATGAATGGTAATTACAATATTTTTTTTTGCTGATCATGAATACTTGCATAGGCTTCTAATAATAATTTTATTATTCAATTTCAATGTGATTTGTTCTTTTTCTCAACTGGCATTGTGGACTACAAGAGCTGTTATTGGGTTCCATTAATTAATTTTGCTATGATTAAATTATACCAAGAATTATCAGTAAGCTAAGAGGAAGTTATATTATGTACATGTATTTTGTCTGCACTACACAACCAAATGCACTCCAAGGTTATCAGGCATAGGTACATTTGTCAGAAGAGCCCAACATATCCAAGATATGTTTTGACTGACACATCAATTAAGATAATTTACAGCAAAATGGATAAAAAATACATTAATATCCTACATGCACCAAAGCCAGACATGGGATTATAAGGCAATCATTTAAACAACAGATTGAAATAATTTATAAATTAGAGAACACTATTTCTACAACAGAATGGAACAAATTAACCTTATCGGACATTGCGAATGGCAAGGCTGTCTATAGAATGTCACAAATTTCTCAACCCTTTCTTTCTACAAAAATGCTAATCCTGCAACTTTGCTTAAGACCCAGTTCTCCATTTCATGTTGGCAAAATATCAATTTATGCCATGTCCAATGCAGATTATCACAAAATTGATTTAAAAGCTCAATAAATATCATTTTAAAGCCAAAAAGCCAATTATGTAAATAAACCATGAGTAAATTATCTCTAAGAAAAACTGATTAATTTAAAAGGCACTTAAAAATAATTAGTTAATTTGTGTTTCTTAATAATGTAATGCAGTGTATCTGTCACAATGTTGCAGCTACATGTATGATATTACTACAAACAGGATGGGTTGCAGAACTGAACCTCCAAGTCAGTTTATTCAATGAACTTGGTGCAGAATTTATAATCCCATCAAGTTGTCTGTAAATACAGAGAAACCAAACAAAGCATTACAATCATAAGTAATGAATTACTGAACTCTTTTACATGACTGTATGAACAGTGTATGTTCCATTAATATTGGGGATCTCTCAGAAGCTGCATCCATGATAAATTAATTTGTTCCCAGATGCATTTGTTTATAGAACCTTTCACAAATTATATCTCTGTCATAACAGTGATCTCTGTGTTCTACAACAATTAGTCACAAGAAAAATACACAGTAAGATATTGTTTACAATAAAAATCAACGCCTATAAGCAATCATAAGGACCTCAAATTTATATTTCCTCAGAAATATCTCACCAGGCCATGGTTACTTTGAAAATCTTTGATGTTTTAATACAGGCTCTCCATCTGTAAACTGTTCATATATTGACGGACAGGAACAGGCATGTAATTCCTTTCTTTGATATACAGTGTACTTCATTGTTAGTTGTTTACTGAGTGTTAGTAGTGAATCAAATGCTAGGGGTTGGTACTCCAACTTTCACTGTGGCAGGCTCTGCCCTGAAATACTAAGCAAACTTACATAACTGTTATGAACTTCGCCACTTGCTTTCGAGAGCAAATGCAATTTGCTTCAAACAAGAAACTGGAACATTGAGGATTACAACAATGTGCACAGTCCCAATCACAGGGTCATCCAGGCTGTTTGGTTGTACATATAACTGTACAACTGTATATGAGTTCAGTTTCCAGAAGAAAATCAGAGTTTGTCAGGATAAATACTGATGTTCTTGCTTACTCAATGAATGAATGTGCAGTTTCAGAAGATATTCACACCCAACACCCATTCATGGCCAGTCTTTAGAAATTCCAAATTAAAGTATTAAAGTATTAAAGGAATCAAGAGCTCTAATAGAGAAAAAACCTCCATGTGGGGTATGAATCTTTTCTTGAAGAAAACAATGTCTGAGAAATCATTAATTACAAAATAATGTTCAAGAAACATCTTACCTTTCAGAGAATTTTGTAATCTACACTGTCTGGCCAGTTCATATATTTGACAAGTTGGCACTGGGTGTGTTTGTAAATTTGTGCACTTCGACATCACATTACTATGTAGTAGCACTGGTCAACTAAAAACAGCATAATTTGGTGAATTAATATACACTGTACATTATTAGGTTGAAATATTGGTGTAGATTGTTGCACATCAACAGATACAGAAACTATTTGCTCCTGAATCATAACGAGTGAAAAATCGTGCATGAGACATTTGCATGTACATGTAACAGCCCTCCACCTCAGAACCATCACAGATATGATATGATATTTTTAAACTCTCTGAAATTTCAGATTATTCAAGATAAACATATGCACATACATCATCTGGGGCAACCCTAAAACACTGAATTTGGAAACTGAAATCCGGAATCCAGAATCTGGAATCCAGAATCTGGAACCAAAAACCAGAATCTGGAATCCAGATATTATGAATGATGATATAAATAATTCACTTCAGCAATGTCTAACAAATAAATATGAGCAAAAATTATTTTGTTGTTATTATTTTCTTGGCTTTACTTCAGCCACAGACTGTAATTGCTAAAAAATTATTGACTAGTTCTGAACAACCCTTAGCTATATATCTGGCCCGGTTGTTTAAAGCTATCCCTTGGGTACATCACTATCCAGTCAGGGTTACTGATTTTTTGGGTGGATAGAGTTACTCATAGCCTGCAAGCAGGCTCTAGTATCTGTCTCTAGTGTCTGAGCAGGCTAAATAGGTGTCTAGTGTTTTTCTGCATTGGCATGTCACCAAGAACCTTCATGCGGCTTTGCCACTCACGTCCCTAGCCCAAACACGAGAGCCTGCTCATAGGCTAAGTTACCCATCTTTTGTTCAAGCTGGCCCTAGTGAGAGCCTGCTTCTTGTCTAGATCAAATTGCTCTGAGAAGACTGGTGAGCAGCACATTAACAACAAGCTATTATAGGCTATTGCAGTAAGTTTCTGGCAGTCTTTTAGCATCTTTTAACAACATGTGGTCTGATCTGTTAGCAAGTGAGAAGCAGACGGAAGTAAGTGTGCAACATTTCTACAAATTATTTTAATATGATGGCCGCCAAGAATATGAAAGGCTGATTTGTCACAGTATCAGTGTGGAAATTGTGTTAATCTGGAATTGGTCTCGCATCTGTTGGAAAAATCAAATTTCATATTTGGACCAGATGGGTTAGCCTTTGGACTTCGAAAGTGGGGGCGTGACTGTCAATGTACAGGGGGCTGCCACTGACGGATATCCTGTTCTCTATGACATTTTCTATCTTGTTCAGTATCTACTAGACATAAAGGATAAATTTATACTCCTGGTAAATTGAAGATCACTTATTAAACAAAATGGCATTTACCAGCAAGCTTATTTTAGACACTCTCAAGGTGCTTGGAATAAAATTAAGATGCACTTTACTGAGATTCTCATAATCATAGCCCTCACTAAAAATAACGGTTGCACGATTTCAACAGACGGGGAATTTTTGTTTCAAAAGGTTAAGTTTGAGGTCCTTTTTACTTGGCAGCTTACTTTTTACAGCAAGCAAAACAATTTTCACGTATTTGAAAAACTTATTTTCTTTGATTTGTGGATTCCGGTTTCCGGTTTCTGGATTCCGGTTTTTGGTTCCAGATTCTGGATTCTGGTTTCTGGGTTTTAGGGTTGCCCCATCTTTAACAGAGTGTTTGCTTCACATTCAGTTTACACATGGCTGTCATCCAGCATAGGCAGACTTATAAGTTTTCCTTCAAACATATATTGCAACAACTATTGCATCTTTCATTACCTATTCTTGTGATGAAATGACACAAAATCCAAGAACAAGAGGTCATAAAACTAACTTATGTGGTAGTGCTTACAGTTCCTCTTACTGTCTGCATATGCCGTCCATAAACTGGTGCTGCCTGGACAATGTACTCATTATTTTTCTGATCACACCTTTTAAAACGTCACTGTTATATAATTTGCCCTGAAAAAGCAATACATGAAATGTTATGCCTTTGGCACTCACCAAATACCTTTACATGATGTATAATGTACACCATATCAACATTCACAATTCTTTTTACTTTTACTGTAACTCTTTTGTGTCATTTTCCCTCACTTGAAGACAGGACTTCCACATTAGGTGATAATTTGCCTCTGGAATCTCTATGAATTCACAGGGAGTGAGAACAATTAAATCGTGACTAATTTGATCAGGTTATGTATACACATGTATGTTTTGTTGTCGTCTGTAATCATAAAAAAATAAAAATTTAAAATCCTCCATAAAGTTCGTACTCAATAACACTGCTACATGTAGCGCTGTTACTGGAATTCAATTTAAGTGAAACTGTTGCAACAGCTCTGTCAAAATTGTTTCTAGCAGTTAAAGCAGGATAACAGAATATACATGTAGCACACAGCAAAGGCTAGAGATACACACATGTTAGTTATCAGTTAGGATTTGGTGAGTTTCTGTGCTGTAGGTATGGTGGAAAATAATAGATTATCAGAAATGAAGGTTCCTGAGACATTTTGACAGCACTGAGAGGAATTAATATATAAATTCACAAAAGAAGGAGAAGTTCTTGCCCTCAGTCCAGTTCTCTGTAATAAAAATATCATTCACATACAAGTCATTTATTACATATGGTTTGTGTTTAAAGCCGATATAATGCACACTCTGATTGGCCAATTCCAGTGCATTATTTACATTTACATGGTATACCTCGGTAAAATCATAAAACATTGCGTGCGACTAAAATAAAAAATATAAAAAATAAAAAATAAAAATAAATGCCTAATTCATAACAATTTAAAATATTCAACACTAAAATGAATGTAATTCTTTACTTGAAAATTATTCTCCCGTAATGCCCATGGGCCAATTACAGGCATGCTAAAAAGTCCTAACACAAAGTAAAAATTAAGAAAACTATTGCTTTTTTCCGGAAAATTGTAGTGACTGAAGACAATGATGGAACACTCTGAGAGTGCATTCTATCAACCTGATGAGATAAAATTTAAGGAGAATAGAGAATTCACAAAGTTATATCACAAACGAATTGGTACAGGACAGGAGAAAGGAAACTGTACAGCCAGGAAGAAACGGAAACTTTCTTCGACGAGCAAAAAAGTATGCATGCACAACAAAGAAAACAGTCAGTGACATTCATTTAATAAGTTAGTTAATAAAAAATTAGTGTGAAGAAGAGAGCAGAGAGAGAGAGAGTGGAGATAGGAGAATGCTCTCTCCAACTAAATTGTGTATATATGTATGTAAAAGTTGTTCTTATTACCGAGAAATAGTCAGGGCAAGAACTTCTATTACACTGTTCAATTTACCGAGTTAATTAGTACCATCTCACTTTTTAGGAACATTTCCATATTAAGTGTAAATACCGTGTTGGGGAATAACCTCTTATTAAGAAAATAGGGTCCATGTACCCCCAACCAAAAGCAATGGCACAAATAAAATGAAATAGCCGATCAAAATCAAAGCAGAGCTTTATTTGCAGACAGGATTGCCATGCATAATCGTCTACTCGACATTTTGGACTATATAAGCATTTCATCAAACCGAACTGATTGGACAGACAACAAAATAAAACGAGGAAATCTACATTATAAACACAAGATGCATATCACTACATCTGAGCTCGAGTATCAACAGCAAATCCCTTCTCAATGAAAGGTGACCGAATAAAAGAGAGGATAAAGAAAATTTGTTTAAGCTTGCGGTGTTAAAGTTTAAAAATTATTCACGCTTAAATATTACTGAGAGTCTGTATTTTTGCCGATGGCTTAATTTAGCTTTGCAGTCATTTTATTGGCAGTAGCTTTACCAGTCTTCAACCAAATTAACCTCGGATTTCACAAAAGCATTTTGCCAAACCGAATAAATCGAACTAACAAAACGAGGAAATCTCCATACTTTGTAATCACAATATGCAAATATTCACATAGGAACAAAAGTAAATTTAGCAAATCCTGTTTGCTTCGGCTTGAAATGGTTTGTAGACCTTTCTTGGTTTTCAACAACAGAAGAAGAAATTTTAGCAGTCTACGAAGTGGCAGTGCTAACTAACTCAGAGAAAACTTCAAAACTCGCCCGGCCGTGTTTACAAGTACGGTTTTGGTTAAGCTTATTTTTAGATGTGAGGTTATAAGCTTAAGTTGACAACGAAAATCGACAGAAAACTTAATTCGTTTACAACTTACAGCAACCTCCAAAGCGACCCACGTGTTATTGTTTAGAGACGAGCAAAATTAAAACGATGCAATTTTTAAAATCTCTTACAGCATGGCTTCAAATAAGGAAGACTTTTAATGGATTCCAATTGAAAATAAGCTTCTATCGCCGAGGCAACTTGTTAATTTTCATAGCAAACGCAACAACAAAAGTCACTTACCACAAGTTGGCAATTCAGTTTAGCCAGTGTAAATCTTCCAGGCAGGAACTTGCACCAAAAGTTGTGAAGACTGAACTGAAGTTATATTTTCGATAGACCAACGAATCAACCACTTCTTTCCACTACGTTTACTGTTTTGTAATTTCTCTAAAACACTCGGGAACGTTTGATTTCTCTTGTTCATCACCTGACCAAATCAGGTGACTATTGAATTTTCTTGCACGGCTGCACAGCATCACGTTTGCGCGAATTTTGAACTTGGCCATGGGGAGTTCGGCAGTCTTCTGAATCAGTTTGTCGGGTACTTTCGTCTCCTTTCTATAGCCCTCGTTAGCTTTGGTTCACAGCATTGTTCAGTATTATTTCACTGCCTTTCTCTAGCCCTTGACTAGCTATAATTCACGGCATTGTTCAGTACTGTTTCACCTCCTTCCCCAGCGCTGGCCTGCTCAGTCTTTTTCGCGATCTTCTTCGCTACTTCTTTGCCTGTTAATTCTTGCTTTCTGTTTATTGCTTCTGTGGAACCCTGTCTTAAAAATATTAGATCAACCTCTGCTATCGTTTTTCTTTAAAAATCCCACCAAGAAAAATGGCATTCTCCTGCTACAAACCGAGGGTGCATGTTTCTGTCAACCTATTAGCTGGGGTATGGCTGCCATCTTGCGCGACTCCGTCATCGTCGTCGTCGCCGTCGCCGTCGCCGTCGCCGTCGCCGTCGCCGTTGCTGTCGTGCGTACGCGCCCACGAGCAATACCGCTAGCCATGATAGCCATGAGAAAATCTATTCATGGGTTTCCTTTTCTTCCCTATATGGGTATGGGGCTCTGCTTGGTGGCCCTTCGGGCTGCCGGAGCTCCGCTATAAGACTACAAATTGTTACTGTTTGCAACCTAATTATCACTACTTTAACAGTCGTGTTTTATTGTTAGGTACTGTAACTTCCTGGTTTTGCACTGTACAAACCCCCTCCCCCTCACCACTTATAAGTCCTCTCCTACATGTACTTGTTTGCTCATCTGTATGTGAACAAAAATGAATGTTACAGTTATAGGCCACCTTGTTATGACCCCTCCTCTAGTTTTGGTCTGTTAATGTGATCATCCTTTAAGTATACATGTACAACAGTAATCAAATGCTGACATGTAGAGCATCTTTTGAACTTGAGACAGGCGTCAACTTAACCCAATGATAAAGGGCTCCATAGAATGACCTCTGTACTTTGTGTATTTGTTTCCTTGTGGGTTTAAGAGCTTGCAAACTTTAAAATCAGTCAATGGAAAACATCTTTTGATACAAGTGAGTGGTTAAGTGCAAGTGTTGATAAGTTATTTTTTATCGCCTCATTTTAGACAGTTTTTAACCCCTATATACCTGTATGTCCTTCTGTTTAAACCCTCCCATAAGTCTTTATGAGGTTGTATAACCCAGGGCTTAAAACCAGAATTGTGAGGTACAGTATGACCACATTACCCAATGCACGAGGTTTAATTGACAACCTTAACAAACACATCAAGAAAGCAGTGAGCAGATTAAATTTGTATTTTTTTTTCTTTAGATGGAGCTTATGCTGGTAATTCACAGCCAGATCCAGATTTCCGTCAAGCTGTTGGCCCCACTGCTCATCACTATCCTGGTTTGTAATGTTTTACTGTTTGCAGCTGAGAAGGATGCATTTACTACAAAATTCTCTCAAAATGTTTGTTCTTACAAGTCTTGAGAGTCTTTGAAGTATGACAACTGTGAAAAACTGTGGCAACTGTGAAAGATGAATTGCACCTTGTAGAATCCCTGTTTTACAACACCTTAGATAACTATAAAGATAACTACAAAATTTGTGTCTATGTTTTTGTTAATTTTTGGTTTCAACTATATGTGGTTCATTTTCTTTTAGCTAGTTACATTTTTTTTGCAATTTATCTCTAGTCAATAACAACTATTGACTAGGAATAAAGGAAATTATTCACTGTATACATGACTGTTGAAAGTAATTTAAAGACTGATTGACAGAAGTAACTTTAGCCAGCAGCTTTACACCTAACTTGTAAAATTCATTTTGTTGGTTTATGAATTGTACCATTTTAAACTAGCAAGTCTCATTTGAAGCATATTAGGCAACAGAAAGGGAACATGTTTCTTTTAAAGCAGGGAATTAAGTTTGTTTGAACTTTCACTCACCAGGTAGCCAGACGATTCCTTCAGTTGTTGGCCCCCCTCATGATATGTATTCTGGTATGCATGCCGCTGCTGATCACACCATGGGGCATGTCTCTTCAGGTATGGTACATGAGAAAACAGATTGAATGTGAGGGTTATGATTAAAAAGTGATTCTAACTTTTTGTATCACAGATAAAAAATTATTACTAGGGGTCTCATTGTGGCCTGGGCACCAGGTAAATTCACTGGCTGTGAGGAAGATTCTACCCCCTGGTTTGTTGGGTTTAACCATCTTGCAGAAAGTTTTTTTCTCATAAAGAAGTTTAGATCAAATAGTTTTGCCCGTCTGTGAAAACCAGTTGCCCTTTTGCTGAAAATTTTAATGATACCCCTGTATTACTTTTATTGTGTTCTGTGGCTATATATGTTATATTTGGTTCATTTTCAAATGAAAGATCTTGTCACTGTTACACATTTGTTTGACTTGTGCCCTTACCAACAAGTTCCTACTCTGCAATTTGTTTTTGCCTCTTCATGCAGCTGGACCACCTGGCTGGGTTCCACCAGGATCAGCCACATACACACCTGGACCCCACCCAGGGACTGGCTACTGTAAGTTTGTTTTAATTTAAAAACAAAGACAAAAAATAACAATTATTTTTTTTATTGAGCTTTACACATGCTCTATTGGATTTATTGCTAACATTGCAGTGGTCTCATGGTTAGTGCACTGGTATCCAGATCAAGCGGTCCGGATTCGAGCCCTGGCTAATGACACTGTGTTGTATTCTTGGGCAAGAACACTTTACTCTCACACTGCCTCTCTCCACCCAGGTGTATAAATGGGTGCCAGCAAATTTAATACTTGGGGTAACCGTGCTATGAACTAGCATCCCATCTAGGAAGGAGTAGAAATACTCCTAGTCGCTTCATGCTGAGGAAACCAGGGATAATTTTGGGAGATGGTGCAATATTAATTTTACATTGTATCTTGTTTTGCTTTGTCTAGGGAGTCAAGATCAAACATCAGAAGTCCAAGATGGTGCTCCTATTTCCAAACACCCTCGTAAGTAGGAAATTCATAATGCTGTACTTAACAATGAAGTTGTCCTTGAAGTTAGCATATCTTTGTAGGTTATGTTATTTCAACCTGCTATTTCAAACTAAACTACTGCTTTAATTGATTCCTGTGGTTGAAGTACTTGTATCAGGATTCCATTATTTTTGTTAAATTAGTTCCTCAGTAAGGTGTGATTGATTCTGTTTGTGAGTTGCTGTGGTGGAAATAAGCTTAAGTACAAAAGGTCATTCTATGCTGTTCAGGATAACGTTTATGGTTATTATTGAGTATTTTTGGGTTGATGCAATAAACCAATAACAAGTAGTAAATTTCAAAATTTGTTGTGCAAAGTGGAACAACTGTGCAAATCAACTGGGTGGCTTTTAATGGTCTGCTTTATTCTTGAAAACCCAATGAGCTTACCTTTGCTAAGTCACAGCCTGATTGTTTTCTTGTCTACTCTGTTTGTTCTGGAAGTTTATCCTCTGTAGAAAAGTTCTTATCTTTCGGAGAGAAAAGAGCTTAACTTAAGGAAAAGAGCATTTGTTACCTTTTTTGTGACTCATCCAAGGACAACTTCTTATGCTAAATTTATCTCAAGTCTTACCTAGTGCTCCAATAAAAAAGTAGACGTTGTTTATTTTGTAACTTGGCTCCAGAACCCGACCTTCAGGGACGGCCTTACCTCCTCGTTTTCGTGCGCAATTTTTTGGCGGGAAACGGCTCGGGTAACAAACGCACTCTGGAAAAGGGACGAAAGGAGATTCAGGAAATTTCGTTTCTCATTATGCTTTGTCTTAAGCTTTAATTTGAGATTGTTTTTACGTCCTCTCTCGGTACATTTCCCGAGAATTGGTGTTCGATATCCTACCCTGATTTTGCTTTCATAACCCAACCTTCAGGGAGGGCTCTAGCGCCTCACTTTCGTGCGCAATTTTTTGGCGGGAAACGACGCGGGAAACGAACGCACTACAACTGGAAAGGGAGATGTAGGAGATTTCGTTTCTCATGCAACATGCAGCGTTATTGTGAGATTTACTTTCCATCTTCTCTCGGTACAGCTCCCGAGAATTGGTGTTCCATATCCTACTTCGAATTGGACCAGCAAGTTGGCGAGATTTTCAAGGTCATGTCCTCTTGTCCGTCGGTTACAGTGGATGGGTATGTTGACCCGTCAGGAGGCAGTAGATTTTGTCTTGGGCAACTGTCGAACGTCCACAGAACTGAGGCTAGCGAGAAAGCCAGATTACACATAGGTAAGCGTTTCAACCTACCCTGCGACACTATTCGTCTTTAGCAGTTGGAATAACTTGGAACAGAAGCATATCACCTAGACTACGTGATATGCCTCTGCTTGGAAACTGTCTTCACACGGTCCTTTTGGGGGAAACAAACGCTCCCAAATTACGGCTTTTTAAGGGATACATGTTCATTTAATCCCGCCAGCAAAAGCTGAGCATTTTCTCCCTTGTTCCCCTTTGATAAATTCCATTGTTCCCTAAACTTTTTGGCCAGAGTTTCTGTTGATTTTAGAGACGTTCCTTGTTCCCTCAAATTTGTTCAAAAGAAATTCTTTGTTCTCTTGAACTAATTAACAATTAGTATATTCTCAGCTCCGACTATTGCATTTCTAGCTCTCTGATTGGCTCAAAAACTCCGACTATGAGCCATTAGTCGGAGTTTTACCTTATATGGAAAACAGTGCGCCAAGTTTAAAAATTTTCCGCTCTGTAAAATTGTTGAAATAAAAATCGGCGGCAAAAACCCGATTAAGAATATACTAAAACAATTATTCCATTCGACCTTGTTGGATATGAAGTGATCATAACCAACTCGCGCTACGCGCTCGTTGGTTATTTATCACTTCATATCCAACGCGGTTTCATGGAATAATTGTTAATTATTCCATGAAACCGCGTTGGATATGAAGTGATAAATAACCAACGAGCGCGTAGCGCGAGTTGGTTATGATCACTTCATATCCAACAAGGTCGAATGGAATAATTGTTTTAGTATATTCTTAATCGGGTTTTTGCCGCCGATTTTTATTTCAACAATTTTACAGAGCGGAAAATTTTTAAACTTGGCGCACTGTTTTCCATATAAGGTAAAACTCCGACTAATGGCTCATAGTCGGAGTTTTTGAGCCAATCAGAGAGCTAGAAATGCAATAGTCGGAGCTGAGAATATACTAAATGATATTAGTATCACCCAACTAGTGGACTAATGCAAATCCTGCATTTTAATTGGCTACGCTACTAGAGGACTATTAGTAATAGTCCTCGAGTAGCGAAATTGGCGCGATCGAGCTTGACGCTTTCTTTCGTTTTATTCCCAAATAAATATTTCTTCAACTTGCATTTGCTAACATTATTGAAAGTGAAGTATGATCATCGCAGTAAATTTTCCAATTTAAGCAACTGGAAAGAAGAAGCCTGAAAAAAAAAAAATAATCAGGGCTTCAACGGGATTCGAACCCGTGACCTCCGCGATACCGGTGCGATGCTCTACCAACTGAGCTATGAAGCCACACATTGGGAGCGAGGTCAATTAATTGAGTTCATATATTCCCGTGAGTGAAATGATGTAAAGTATATATGAAATAATTCATATTGAACTGCGGTAGTAGATGAAAGTGAAGTATGATCATATATTCACCCTTGCGGGCTACGGGTCTAATTGTTAAATAATAATGTCATAAATAATCAGACTTAAGAGTTTATGGATTTTCGTATCTTTTTTTAGGGAAAGGAGTTCAGTTAGATTTAAGAGGGGAAGGAGATGTATGGGTGCGATGTCTCAGCGAGCACAGCGTCTTTGTGCAAAGCTATTACTTAGATAGAGAGGCTGGACGTTGCCCCGGTGATGCTGTCCACAAAATCTACCCTTCTGCGTACATCAAAGTGTTTGATTTGCGCCAGTGCTATCGACAGATCAAACAACAAGCTCATGCTGCTCAGGCCGCCGCTGCAGCTCAAGCCGCGGCCATTTCCACCGGAGTGGGTCCTGGCGCCTTACTACCGCAGATCGGTATGAGCGTGGGCGTTGATGACCTTCGTAGGCTCTGTATTCTTCGGCTGAGCTTCGTCAAAGGTTGGGGTCCAGACTACCCTCGAAAAAGTATCAAGGAGACGCCGTGCTGGATTGAAATTCATCTCCATCGCGCTTTGCAGCTGTTGGATGAGATCCTAATCACTATGCCAATCAACGAGCCACGACCACACGACACATGATGGACAAATAAATGCACATTGTTGGCTTCGCTGAAAGAAATCAAAACGGGTGCTTTTATAGTGGTATTTTTTACAAATTATTTAATTATCTTTTTTTCGGGTTGAGCAGGCCTTTGCTAAGCGTTTTTTTTTTATTGTTTCTCGCGCAGAAGAGAAGTACATGGATGTTATCACCGTTGCCGTCAAGCGCTAACGAATGCTCGCTGTTTGCCGAAAAGCACTTTTTGTGCCAGAAAAGTTGCTCATTTGCTCGAAAGACAATCGAAAGCTGGTTTGATAAGTGCTGGCTAGTGGCATCGAGTTACTCGTGGTCGGTTGTTGATTCATCGGCTATATATTTTCCAAAGAATATATATAAAAAAACTTTACTGCGCTAAAGCTTCTTCAGGTTTTGGTCAATTGGCCAAAATTGATACATATTGAAATTCTAATATGGCACCGATGATTAGGGGAATAAAACAATGAAACATTCTTCTCAATGTTATTTCTTTTGTTTTAATCCCGGAAACCATGGCACCGTGTTAGAATTTTAATGAATCAAACTGGCCTATCTTCGAGTGCAACTTTTCGACGTCTCAGTCGGTTGGTTTTCTAACCTTGACAGCCAATCAGATGGCGAACAACTGCATGTGAGTGCTTGATTTATCGCCATTTTTCTCTTCCTCGTTATCACGTGACCAGGTAATTGAAAGCCAGCATACAGGGACATGTCGAAGTGCCAAAAGTTGACATATTTCAACCGCTCTTTATCGAGGCAAAGAGTGTCCTTAAGGCGATCGCCATATAAAATCAGTAGGAGTAGTATGTAAACAGTGTATGTATTTCAGTGGACCTGCCTAATCAAACTAATACATTTTCAGAAGTCTTCTCAGCGAAGTTTAAAAGCGGATCTTCTAGAAAATCTTCGTTGTATCTGAGAGCAAAATATTGTTTTTTATCGATTGATTTTTTATTTAAATTGCAGTTCGAGGATCTTTTGAACTGTGTAAGCCGTAACTGGCTTGATGAAAGCTCGGGTTGCTTTAGTGGAACACGAAGGTGGATTATTCCAACAGATAAGGGATGGTTCATCGTTGTTTTTTTCCTTTAACGGGTAGAATAATTTGCAAACTAATACAAGGCAGGTACGTAACAATGTATGAATGTATTTGTATCGGTATAAATCAGGGAAATAAGCGTGTGACGCAGAAATAGAGAGCTTATTTGACGTTTTAGTGGTTAGCAGATTTTAATTCCCCACCCGTTTCAGTTGCCCAATATTAAGATAAATGCGAATGCGGATTGTTAATATGACAGCTTTGTTTTAGTAAGTCAATTTGAACCAATAGTACGGTTGATGCAGACTGCGAACAACCCTCTTTACTTTCCTATTACGTTGAGCATGATGCAAATGAAAGCCGAGAATAAACGTGGCTTAACATAGGCGGCCATTCCCCCCCCTCTCCCCTCCCGAATTTTTTTATTTTTATTTTGGCGTCACGCTTGCTCAGACAACACGGGCTGTTCGTAGTTTATGTGGAGTCTTCTTTTTAACTTTTCTTCTTTTTAACTTTTTAACTTTTTAACTTTTTAGCTTCGGATTTCATCTATAATTAGATGACGTTGCTTTGTAGATATATAATAGAGTTGTATTTTCGTAAATAAGCTTTTTAGACTTGCTTTAACTCACAATTGTAAATTTACATAAAGTTATGTAGCGATTTTCCACTAAAATGTCTTCTTGTTAAGGTATATATAAAATGTATTTTATGATTTATTTGAGACTATATGGGTATAAACAAGTTATACGGGTTAATGATGACGTTGATATCGTAGTGTGTTGTTAATGTGTAATTGAGTTAGTGAAGGAAGACGTTTGTTAACTTAGAATAGATTTTAGTCTTCCTTGTAACAAGGGTTGTTCCCGTGTCGAAGACGTTGCCTATGTGTTGCCTGGAAATGAGTCACGGACTTGGGTTCTTAATCTCTTTGATTTGAAATAAACTGGTAAATCTTGTATACCTCTTGAAGCACGTGGGAGTGGTACCTTTAAAACTTGGTGTAAGATGTAAAGTAATTTAATAAATACTATAAAAAAGACATATTTAACAATTATTCCACAAGCGCGAGCTGCATATGAGATGATTGATAGCCAACGAAGCGCGTAGCGCCGAGTTGGTATAATTATCTCGTATCCAACAAGCGCGAGTGGAATAATTGTTTTATTAAAAAAACATCAAAGTATAGCAAACTCCAAAAATAAATAAATAAACTAAACAAATAAAAACGCCAAAAAAATTTACATACGCGTACGCTTATCTTATTCGTAGAGCATGGCATAATGGCTCATATACCATGATGTGTAAGCCAGTGAAAATCTTGAATTGCATTCTCCAACGATGAATGAAAGAATGATTAACAATTATTCACCGAAGTGGAGGTAAATATCCATCACTTCCACCGACACTGATATGAATAATTGTTTTAGTATATACCACACAAGCTGAATAATTAGTGGACCAAAACGTTATTTTATGTGTGACAAGCGGTCGGAAATTTTAAAATCTCTCGCGCCGGCTGCTCGGAGGTGAATAGTACTTGCTAATCACCTCCGAGTTAACCAATCAGAGCGCGCGAAAAGCACTATTCACTTGTGTGGTATAAACTAAATAACATTATCGTGTCAAAAAAATTGTAGCTTGCTGTTGACGGTAAGCTAATTGTGGAAACCTATATCTACTAATAGTAATTATAAAATAATACCAATCATTAAAAGCATACGGGACATGGTTAATTACAGCATAAAAAAAGACGAAGCGAATAAAAAAAAAAAAGATTAAAATTGCAATTATAAAAGACAATTTCTACAATTTTGGTTAATTAATTTCGTCAGGTTCATTATTGTTAGCCGACTTAAATTTGTTAAGGTTTTCTGACTTTCTAAGGTCGATCTTAACTCAGCTTTGCCCACAGTTTAGGCCCTAGATAGCTAGATTTTAATAAATTACATTAACTAGCGTCGAGCTAATACAGATCTAAAATTACAGCATTAATATCAAATGAGTCCATAAGCAGGAGCGCCTGTAAGCCTCTGGCATTCAAATTACAGCTAAAACTACTGGAAAAATCTTTCGCATCTACCAGATAGATCAGGTAAGTGAGGGCTTTCATGGGTTCGTTGAAGAACGAATCTGTGAACAGTATCAATCATTGTCAGAGGAACTTCCCTCTAGATTTAGCCAGTGAATATGTACAGGCTCCGGCTGGAAGGGTCTGTCCGCGGCTGGAACTGGCTCAGAGTGAAGTAGCCAAGGGGGGTTGGGGCGGAGGAGCCTGTGGACGAAGGTTTTATGCTGCCGTCCCAAGGCACTCGCTGTGCGAACACTAGATTCTAGTGCAGCCTCTAATCCTTGTAGGAAAAAAAGATGGCGACTGGTATTTTAACAACGCTCATCATACAAACGTACAGAAAAGTTCTAAAACCTTCAATCTTGGACAAAATAAATGGAACATTTGTACCACTCCTCCCCCCATTTCAATGATGCCAAAATGACGCGTTTTTGCTCCTTCGCGCCTTCATCATTGCTTTGGGCGGGGGGGAGGGGATGGGGGATAATTGTTCCATTTTATTCTGTCCAAGATTGTAGCATACACTACTTTTTACCCGTTTTATTAGCCCAGCGCAAATATGGCTTTCCCTGTAATGGGTCTTGTAAGATTCGTTTAGTGATTGTAGTACCCGCCCTCATCACTGATCGTCCACTGACTCTCTTTTCCTTCCTCTCTCTTCTCTCCTCTTTCCGGCTTCCGCTCTCCAGATCTCTTCGCCCCATCCTCGACTAGAGAGCTTGTTCACAGGCTACCGTATAGACACTGTTGGCCTTGCCAATGCACTTGGTGTGATGTCATTTGATGTCATTTTAGACGTGTGCTATCATCATTCCTCTCTAGTTCGCACGAATTGGTTTGGAGCAAACTGCACATGGGTGTTTCCACGTGCGAGTTACGTTTTTCTTAGAGCATGAGACTCCTCTCCACGAACCAAAACATGAAAATACGATACATTGGATTGCTTTTCGTTTCTTTCTTGGGTGAGGTTATGGCATCATTTGGAACTTCAGTCACAAGTGTGGACAGGTTTGTTCTCGTAACTCTGCAGCTGGTGATTGAAGTTTCGAAACAAGCGGCGTTCACAAGCTAATTCGCGAAGGAAGGGTTCGAATGAGCCTGCAGAGCGTTGCTAGGCTGTCGGCTGGTAAAAACTATTTAGGGATCTTTGTAGACGCGGGGTAAATAACTATTTAGACGTGTGCTAAAACGAGGATTCTCAGAGAGCTGCCTTAGATTTTTACTATTTCTGGCTTTTTGAGGCTGTATAAACATTGAGTAACTGTCAGTTTCATTATCATGTCAAATAGTGGCACGGAGGTATATGCCCTGGAGAAAGGTTAGCCACCTTCCGTTAAAAAATCTTGAACGGTACGTGGCCGATGGTATAACGCAACCTCGTTTCCATATGTTGAACTAGGAGAAAATCTCATGCATTACCAGTGTATTTATGTGCCTTCTGATCGCCTTGGCTATCTGGGAATCTGTAACAACTTTAACAACCGAATTTCAGCTGAAATAATCAAGTTAACCTGATTAACCACCAAAGAGGGTGAATAAGATTAATGAGCTAATCACACGTGATGACAGCTTTCAAAGCATGTTCTTTTCTACTGTTCATCAGTAAACGATATAACCTGGTGAATGATTTCACTAAAGTATTTCTGTCACCATTGAAAACATATTCACATTGAATTTCCACTCTTAACTACCTCTTCTGCCCGTATATAAACATTTTTTATGGTAATGATGGCTGTCCTCCGCTCTGTTAATGAATTGCACCATGTGTAAATTCACGTATATTATCTGATTCCCATAATGACTGCAGTAAATTCCAAATCAAAATAGAAGTGGTACTTTTTTTTTAGTTGGTTAATTATTCACACCCCCGACCCGACCTCACTATTCGGGGACACTGCTACTGGTCCTGAGGGTGTCCCCAACCTTGGGCGTTCCCAGGACCCTCCTCAACCTCGTTCCCTATGGTAAGGGAGGCAGAGGAGAGAGAGCCTAGAAACGAGGTTGGGCCTTTCTTCGGCGATGTTTAAAAAAAAAAAAAAAATTGGAGAAGACGCTGGGGACGAAGTTGAGGGTGTCTCCTGAATAGAGGCTCCACTGTAAGTAGATAGACTGATTGATTAATTATTATTTGATTGACTCTCCGCCATTGGGTTTGCGTTCAAACAAGTCATAGGGGCATATGATGCAGAACTCGCTGTGCTGCTGAATTATTTTCTTAAAATCATATTCTACTGGGCTTGAAATCACTGTCTTCAATATCCTGGGATTTTCCCTAAGATGGAATAATGAGTGAAAAATGGTTCGTCACGCATTCCGTTGCGTGACATATATGGAGCCCGGGAATTCGACTCGGTTCCAAGTTGACAAAATTTCACCTTACTCCTCCCACTTAGGCAACGTAGTCACGATTTGTTGTCAACATGGCGGCTGTTGCTACGAAAATTTAGCATCGTAGTTTGTCTGTTTTTGTCCACTTTTCCTGTCTCTTCTTTGAAAGTAGCTCTACCAGTGCAACATAAAGCATGAGCAACAAGCTTTCCAGCAAGCCATCAAAGAAGGATCGCCCAAGATCCACAGGTAAATTTCAAATAATTTTTATTGTTGGCGCGGGAAGGTCGATTATCCAGATAACTTATAGCTTGAAAAATACTATCTCTGTTTTTCTCTATGATAGAATTTTGACTAAACTACAAAAATTAGGGTCACGTTTAGACATATCTACCAGACTAACCGGCTGCGAGGCTCGAAACGAACCAAATTAGTTTAGTTTACTTCTTCGATCAATTCAATAATGGTCCTGCATTGCATAATGAGTAGTGGCTCCGTAAGCTTAAGATTCGGTCCTTTTTGGAAGTAATTTTGTTTTACCCAACACTTCATGTTCAGTAACAATCCTTTATTTCGAGTAAGACGTAAGCTCTGCTATCAGACTTGTTGATGTGAACAACCATCGGCGCTCAACGATCAGTTTTCCATGAGAAAACAGCTGACATTGACATGTTTTTGCATGTAGTGATATTTAACCCGGCGTGCCCAATCGATGAAAATCGATCATCGGAAGGCAATCGATATAATCAATATAATCGATAATAATTAATCGATTATTATTGGTTGCCTCAATTAATTGATGAAAATCAATGCTCACAATCCTAGTCCTTGTAATTGCCATGGATTATATCGATTGTCATCGGTTGTCAACGATCTTAATCATAACTCTTGAAAGAGGATACATTCAATTTTCAGACTTGTTCCTGGGACTTGCTGCATATGCAGCGTGTGTGTCCGGTCGAGTTTGGATGTGATATTGATAGAGGGTGTTGTGAAAGGGTACCATGAGTGTGGGTTTACTGTAACAGCAGGTGAAATATTTTTCTTGGAGAACAAAGCTAATCTCTTGTCCATTATGTTTTTCGCTGAAATTAAAATGAAACAAGAAAAATCGATAATATCAATGAAAATCGATAAAATCGATGGCAATCAATGAAAACCAATGGAAATCGATGGAAATCGATACTCACAATTTTCTTGATAATGGATTTTCATCAATTTCCGATATTAATCGATTAATTAATATCGATTATATTGATTGATATCGATTATATTGATTATTGGTTTTCATCGATTGGGCACGCCAGGTATTTAACGCTTGCCAGGATTCTTTTCAGTTAGCCCCCAGTTAAACAAAAAACAAAAAAAAAGCAAACAAACAAAAAACAAAAAACAAAAGTGATACCTGCATCAGTGGAGAGCAAAACGTTTTCCAGTCACGTGCTTTTCAAGACATGTTTGAGTGAAGTGTGGTGTTGGACTCCTGATCAATCAAGGTCGCTGTGCTGTGTAAATCTTAGATAAGGCAAAGTGCTTCTTTCTACCCAGGAATTCACAGGAATCAGGGTACATGTACCTATGTGCTTGAATTTTTTGAGGAATGCTGGCAAGTAACCTGTGAGGCTCAATATCCCATCCAGGGGGAGTAGCATTATTCCTAGCAAGCTTTTTCCTTGCTACAGAAGCAATTGAAGTATAATGTAAGGTAGCAGGTCTTTACCTTACTAAATTAACTATCAGTTTGGCCCCTACCTTTTCTCTCAGACTAAGAAACATGTGCACTTATTGGTTAAGAATTTACCTCTGTCTGTCAATACCTAAATTCCTGTGAAACGACATCTACTGCATATTTCAATAACAAGACAAAATGCCTCTCTAAATTGGTCAGTATAAAATGTGGACTGTGGACTGCAGACTGGTGCTAAAATGTGTAGACTGGTTGTAAAATGCAGATTGCAGACTACAGATATACATGTACAACTCCATGTTTGTGTATATTGTGTTATTTGCGTTATTGAGTGCTAACCATAAACAGGGCTATTCAGGCTAATTGTAGGGAACCTTTGCACTTTGTTTAGCCTGGATATCACTCAGGTTAGCCTGAGTTAATGCTACAGTTAGCCTGTTTATGGTTAGCTCTCAATGATGGAAATGGTAACACAATTCGGATAAAAAGTCTACAGTCTGCAGTCTGCATTTTACACCTGCTACAAAACTTTGAACATATGTGTCATTACTATACACATTGGCAATTTTTGTAGCTTTTCCTTGCCAGTTGTTTTGTGTTTTAATGTGTCTGTGTGCACCTGTACATTGTATGTTCTAGATAAGAGTGCAAAATCTAAAAAGAGGGATGGTGGTACCCCTGATAAGATGAGTTCGCCAGTTGGTTCTGCTGTGCACATCCCAGATGAATTGTGTACAGGACCGTCAGTTGGGAAAGTTATCACTGGTGATGATATTGATTCTCTTGCAATCAATGTGGATGAGCTCAAAAAAGTGAGTGTACATGCTGTGAAGGCTATTTGTAACATACATGTAACATGTGTACAAGATTTTAAAATGACGTTGTATTTACTTGTACACCATAAGTAGAAAACCTCAAAATAATTTATGAATTATATCTTTTATTACATGTTACATGTACTTTACATTATTTAAACATTTATTTTAAATACAAATTATATATATTGTATTTCTAGCCTAGTTGAAACACACCCACCAAAACAAAAGCTGGAAATCCATCCGAATTTGCAGGTTAATACATTGTATGTTTCTAGACAGTATGAAAATATTTCTTTAATTAATTGGAAGCTCAAAATGTCAATTGTGTTACTTGTTTGTTACAAAAGTTATTTTTTTTATAACTAGGTACATCCTCCCAAGAGACCACCTGTCCCTAAACCATCAACAACTGTTATGGTGCGCAAGACGCGGCTTAAAAAATCTGCAGAACAGAGCCAGCCACTGGGAAAGAGGTACTAAAATTCAGACATGTACTGTACATGTGGTTAATTGTTATAAGAGAATTAAAATCACAGGCCACCCACGCTCACTATGTCAGTGTCATTATTTTTATTACTTAATAGTGACAAGGAATGATTTCAACCCTAGCAAATTAAAGGTGGCAATAAAGTTTCCTTTGAACTCACTGTAATGCTGTCTATTAACTTGATGTTTCTAATGATTACGGCAAGCTTTTCTGAACAGGGTGGTTTTCTACCTGAAGAGGGAAGCAAAGGTTGGGTCTTCTCAGGGCCAGGATCATTTTCAGTGGCAAAAAATCTAGTGGAATTTACCCTATGGCTGCTCTGGCTATGTTTTAATTAAGTCACTTTAATTGTCGTATAGTCCACTTGCAACAAATACGTATTTAACATTTACTTGTAAACATCTCCACTTATGCACTGCCCTTATGCCTGCTGGGATGCAGGATAGCACTATTTCCATAACAAGGACCTTTTTATGGCACTGGGTTGTTGGCCCTGTGCCCAACCCCCAGCCTGGAGGACCAGTGGATCACTCTTCCTTTGGCCTCTACTCTTTAACCTGTCTCGTTTGGGTGGCATGACTAGGAGACTACTCTCCCACCTGCACAGTTCTGAGGGTCTATGAGAACCCCCCCCCCCCCCCCAAACTACCACAAGGTTGTGATCCTTTGAGAGACTTTGAAATATTGGACCGACTTTTGCCAGTCAGTACATTTGTACTTTCACAGCCGTTTCTTGTTATTGGTGCCTCAGTTGTGTTTTTGATGATGTAAAATTTTAATTTTAAATTATTGTAAGGGTGACATAATAGTGTTTACCAGTAATCAGTAATGGCGGTATATGTATACGTACAGTGTGACATTTCTCAGTGGTTGCCAATTAACCATTTTATTTCTTTCAACAGTGTGACGGTTGCTCGACCTGCTCCTCCTGATGTTCCTGTAGTGTCTACTCCACTTGTCAGTGAGTCAGCATTTTCAAAATTGATTCTTATGTGACGTACTAAAATTTGACAAAATACAGACTAGTACACTGTACCAGTTCTGTTGGGCACAAGCATTAGATCTTCAAGTCCTGGTCACTTGGAACGTGGGTGAAAATTGAGATTTCTTCAAAGACCTACAATAAAAATATTGAAAGATCCTTACTAATTAGATAAGGTATATGCATACACACACTGTACATGTACATGTAACTATCTTTTTGACATGATGTAAACTAAGATCTTTAGCTTGCTGAGATCTTGGCAAGATTCCTGAAGATCTATCCTTTGATCTGAGGTAATTTCACCATGTAGGTCCAAATTATGTGTATTCAGACTTTGAATTTTTTGAACTGTAGGTTCAACTGGTCCACTGTTTGATGAAGATGGACAAGTGTTGACTCATACAATCCTGGGTTCATGGGAGGACTTTCAGCAAGAAGCTATAACAAGGGGAGACATCGAGGTACATGCAATTGTCTACTCAATGATCATTTAATCAGTTCCATTAAGCGTGCTGTTTTATAAATGTTTTATGCAAAAAGTAAGCTACACAATTATTTGACAATGACATCCGATGACGTTGAAACGTCATGTATGTCTTAAATCACTAATATTTGTGTTGAAAATATTGATTTATAAGTTTCAAAATATCATTCATATTCAAACAGTCAGCATAAATGAAATTGAAATATTTTGTTCATTATGCTGCCTGGGTACACTGTCCTTGAAATTACATTATTTGATAAGTTGTTGATAAACATTGTTTTATTGTTGTTAGTTCTAGGTAAAGATCATATATTAATGATGACCAGTACAATCCATAGCAATTTAATAAAAGCTGTTGCAAGTATTTAAACAAGTTCCGTACTGACATTGCATACTTTTCACTTCGTTGTTTAATTTCAGAATCTACCTCCATTCTCTGCTTGCAAGGTAGGAATTGTGACTGGTTGTTGTAAAACATCTCATTCTGTTACATGTATTTATCTGTAAAAAGAAAGTATTTTTGCAATTTATAGAGTTTTGTATGTTATGTGCAGTAGGTTATAATGAGAAAAAACACAGTCATACTTTTAAATTATTCAAATTCATATAGTAAACATGGATCAAATTTAAAACTAAATTCAAAGAAAGTCACTTCCAGAAAGGAAAATTAATCTAGAAAAAATGATTGATTTGTCCATGTCATAATACAAATTGAAAGGGTCGTGACAAAAATTGAGTTGACAAAGAGTTGCTTTCCTGCTTACAGTGCATGCTTTAATTTCTGATGCTTGACCACCTGTGTTGAGGATGTGATTAATTATTAGGTTATTATTACTCTGAGCCCAGTCCTGAAACCAAAGGCTTGAAGAAAACAGAAATATATTAAGAAAAGAATAGAAAAATATACCAAAGCTTTGACCTTGAGCAATCCTTAGTTCTTCAGCAACCCTTTCGCAGTCTATAATTGTTTTTCCTTACTACGTAGTACTATACATGTGTGTGTACATGTGTATGCTGTGAGTATGTAAAGAAGAGTTTGAAAAGTTTGCTATGATTCTGTTGATAGTTTGGTGCTGGCAAAGTAAGGCCAACAACAAAAGACACGAAAAAGGAAAAGAAGTTTTCCAGCCATGTTTGGCAAACAAGGGTAAGTGCAAATGCCATTGAGTTATTCAAATTAAAATTATCAATAAAAGATATTAAGATGGACATGACATTGCTTCTAATACGTATAAATTTAAATATTAGTCAGTTCCAGTTTTAGTCTTAGTTTAGGTCATTAATTAAATGTATTGCAAACTATACTGTGTGAATGCATTATAAAGTTGTAACTCATGCGCAATCTTAATTCAAGAAAGTCTGATGCATAATTAATTTCTTGAACTTTGTACACATATAGGACTACTAGCAGGCAGATGTTAAGCTCTCAGATCAGCTGATCTCACTGTCTTTTGTTTCTCCAGCTATTGGTTCTTCCTTTGTGTACTAAAAATGCATGCACTTGGCTTTTCTTTTATTGTTCACTAATTGTATTATATAATTATTGCAAATGTTTAATTTGTTGTATTGTTCACTAAATTAAAAAATGCATAATTTATTGCTTACCGTTTACAATGTTGTGTATTAATAATAGATGGATGAAAAAAAATTATCCTTTTCCCTGTCTTCATAAAAAAATTGTACTTTCTCTTTGCTCTTTGAAGATAAATGAAAATAATGCACTGACCAACTGGCAAAGACAGATGTTGCAAAGAAAGAAGCAGCAGCAACACCTCTCTAGTAAGTTATTGACAAATTAGTGACATACCAGCACAACAGAAACTCTTCCTTACAGCTAATTTAATTTACTGATAAATTTGACAATAAGTATGTGCACATAGTAAATGGTTTGAACCCAGGAGCATCGGTAGTTCATATAGTGTGATCGTCCGGATGAGGGTAGTTCTGAAAAGAACTGTTGTTGGTGACTGACGTTTCGACAACCTGAGCGGAAGTCATCTTCAGAGTCAAGTGAATAGTTTTTGTCAGTCCATGATGTTATAAGTTTGGTCCGTTGAACATGATTGGTCAGTTTAGCCATGATGGTATTGGCTGAAAGACTCGAGTAAAGTTTGTCATCAGTCATTGGTGGGTTTCGATCCGTCTATTGTTGGTCAAATTGATTGGTTTTTGGTCCGTCTATTGTTAGTCAAATTAAGTCGGTCTGTTGAAAGTCCGTTTGTCGGTTTCGTTTCCGTCATGGATAAGTCATTTGTAAGGTGCCGGTAGTTGTTGACATCTGTTAAGTGGCGTTTGTTCTAGGTTAGTGTACCAGCTTTCCAGAGTCAGTCGTTGAAAATAGTTTGTACTGTAGGTTAAGCACTGAGCAGAGTCCCAGTCAATGTTGTGGTTTGTCAGTTGATGATGTACAGCAATGTGATTGTTGGCATCACCATTTCTCGTGGCTCGTTTGTGTTCAGTCGGTCTCGTGTTAAGGTTTCTGCCAGTCTCACCAATGTAGGAAGCCTGGCAGTCAGAGCATTTGACCTTGTAAACTGCTCCCTGTCTGTTGTTAGGTTCGTCCCTGTCTTTCATGTTGGTCAGTAAGTGTTGTAACGTAGTTGTAGGTTTGTGGGCTACATGGATGTTATAGGGCTGTTATCCATAAGATGGTCTCAGAAGTACCCTTAATGCAAGGTATAGTCACTGTAGTAACAGGCGTTGTGTTTGTTGCGTCAGCTTCAGTAGGTCGGTAAATGTTTCGTGTAATAAAGTCAGCATTGTAGTTGTTTTTGTGAAAAACACGTTCAAGGTATCTGTTTTCGTCAAGTAAGCTGCCCGGTGTGTCACAAACTAGTTGCGCTCGTCTCGTCAAAGTCTTTATAGTCGTGGCTTTGTGTGAAGTCGGATTGTAGGATTATTCGTCAAGTAGTCTGTCGGTATGCGTCGGTTTTGATACCGCTTTGGTTACGCTATGTTGACGACACCTTTACCGCCGCTCACAAAGACGAAACTGACGATTTTCATGACCACCTAAACAAACAGAACGCCGACATCCAGTTTACTAAAGAGATCAAAGAAAATGGAAAACTTCCATTTCTAGACTGTTTGGTAAACCGCGACAACAACGAACTGCGAACGACAGTGTACAGAAAACCGACGCATACCGACAGAGAACTTGACGAATAATCCTACAACCCGACTTCACACAAAGCCACGACTATAAGGACTGACGAGACGAGGGCAACTAGTTTGTGACACACCGTACAGCTTACTTGATGAAAACGGATACCTTGAAAGTGTTTTTCACAAAAACAACTACAACGCTGACTTTATTAGACGAAACATTTACCGACCTACTGAAGCTGACGCAACGAACAGGAACCTGACGCCTGTTACTACAGTGATTATACCTTACATTAAGGGTACTTCTGAGACCATCTCACGGATCCTACAACCCTACAACATCCGTGTAGCCCACAAACCTACAACTACGTTACGACACTTGCTGACCAACGTGAAAGACAGGGACGAACCTAACAACAGACAGGGAGCAGTTTACAAGATCAAATTCTCCGACTGTGAGGCTTCCTACATTGGTGAGACTGGCAGAAACCTTAACACGAGACCGACTGAACACAAACGAGCCACGAGAAATGGTGATGCCAACAATCACATTGCTGTACATCATCAACTGACAAACCACAACATTGACTGGGACTCTGCTCAGTGCTTAACCTACAGTACAAACTATTTTCAACGACTGACTCTGGAAAGCTGGTACACTAACCTAGAACAAACGCCACTTAACAGATGTCAACAACTACCGGCACCTTACAAATGACTTATCCATGACGGAAACGAAACCGACAAACGGACTTTCAACAGACCGACTTAATTTGACTAACAATAGACGGACCAAAAACCAACCAATTTGACTAACAATAGACGGATCAAAACCCACCGAAGAAAGCTTCCAAAAAATGTCATTAAGAGGAAAATAAAACAAATACTTTTTGAAATTGTAGCTCCAGAAGACTGTTATATTGATCTTTCAGAAATCATTCAAAAAGTAAAGCTGAATTTATTTTCCTCTTAGTTTGTATTCATTAATATTCAATAATTTCTTTTAGTGTATCTGTAGTCTCTCGTCGTAACTGTCGTTAATTATTATTTGTAATACCGTTAGTTTATTACTTGTCTTTAGTCATTGTTGTCAATTTTCGTTTCTTTAGTTCTCTTGTAGCCTTTAGTTATATTTAGTTGTACCTAGTTGTATATTAATAATTCGTGTAAACATGACCCGCCTAGACTAGCTCAGCCATCTGCGGACATGTTATAATTGTAATTTTAATTTGAAAACAAAAATAAAATGTATGTATGTAAATGTATGTATGTAACCCAGCAATGACTGATGACAAACTTTACACGAGTCTTTCAACCAATACCAACATGGCTAAACTGACCAATCATGCTCAACAGACCAGACTTATAACATCATTGACTGACAAAAACTATTCACTTGACTCTGAAGATGACTTCCGTTCAGGTTGTCGAAACGTCAGTCACCAACAACAGTTCTTTTCAGAACTACCCTCACCAGGAGGATCACACTATACGACATAAGCATGTGCACGTTTGTATCAATATAAATACCAGAAGAGTTTGAGAGTATAAATATATTGAGCCCAGATGATTAAAGACCACTATTGAGTTCAGATCTAGAATTATATAATGTCATTATGACTGTACCTGCACGTACTGGTATTCTAGTCTAAGTCGGAGTAAAGTTCAGTGTTGGGTGGTGTGGTGGCCTTGGTGATGGTTAGCTTGCTTGACTGTGGATTGAACAGTCAGGGTTCAAGCCCTGGCATGGCAAGGGTCATTGCATTGTGTTTCTGGGGAGGATACATATACTTGACTACTCTCACAGTGCCTCTCTCCACCTTGGTATACCATAAAATCCCATGTTAAAGCCCCCCCCCCCAGTTATTACCCCCCCCTGGATATAAGCCCTTCTATGTGCTAACAAAGATATTATTCCGGATATACCCCCCCCCCCTTCAGATATAAGCCCATCTAATGTATAAGTGCGTTCCTTTTGCGTTTCTTTACAAGCATCAAATATTTAAAGCTAAATAGTGAAATAGGATAATAATAGGGTCAGTAGGGTGATAGAGTAATAATAGGGTTATAGCTCTAAATGAAATGGTATGTTAACTTTAATTCATTCTCAGATACGTTTTATCTTGTCATTCCAAAACATTTTTTTTTTTATATATAAGCCCACCCAAAACCCCTTATGAAGTTATATAAGACCAGGGTTTTAACCTAGGATTTTGCAGTATTTGTATAAATTGTAGGCTGTACCTGCTGACAGACTGTTGAGGAGTGGGGAGTAGCAATATACTCTTACAGCAGCTTTATTAGCTGATGCTGCCAGGCAAAAACAATGAAGTTTCTCTCCTTTGTTTTTATGTGAATTAAAGTCAGGTTGATACAGCAGACTGTAAAATACATAATTTAATTTTCAACTACATATTTCAGTTAACAGACCAAATTTTTAAACTTGTTGTAAAATGTATTTTGCAGACATTTTGAACACCTCAACAGACATGTTGGTAATGAACCAAAGTGAAGACTACAGGGAAACGCAAGAAGACAGGTACAGGAAAAATAGTTTATACTTAACAAATGGTAAACGCTATAGCGTGCACTATTGAGTTATGGATGCACGCGGGAGTTTGCTAAGCACGAAAGAAGCGTAAGAGTCGCAGGAGGCTATAGCCGAGTGCGACTCTAGCTTCTTGAGTGCTTAGCAAACCTCCCAAGTGCATCCATAATTCAATAGTGCACGCTATGGCGTTTACCATTTGTTTTATAACATAACATTGAGACACTGGAAAAACAGAAGTCCTTTTATTGAGCTACATCACAAAAAAATGTTCGTGTAGTCTTACATGACAAGAGAAAACAAGCGCGCGAAAGTTCATTCATGACAACCGACTGCACACCAGTAACTCGATAAAGTTTCATCTTCAGACAACTGTGAAGACAGTTTCGCATTTCTGGCAGAAGAACGTCGGCCATTACTTTGGAAACAATGTCTGTCAAAAGATTTGCTTTGTAAACATGACCACACATGTCAGCAGCGTACACCCATGGGCAAATAATAGACGCTAAATTAAACAATCAGAGCGCGCGCTTTGCTTTAGTTATGTTATAAATGTGTATATCTCTCAATCTGAGTTGATCGATCATTCAATCCATCATTCAATCCATCAATCAGTCAATCGATCCATTGATCCATCAATCCATCAATCAATTGATAAATCAATCAATCAATCAATCACTCCATCGATTGATCAATCAATCAATCAATCAATCAATTTTTAAAATTTTTTTTAATTGACGTTTTATTTTTTTCAACAGTACAATAAAATGCATTACGTACAATACTACTTACTTACACTAATAACAATACACAATATCACTTACGGCATCAATCAATCAATAATTATGATAACCAGTAATCAAGCTGTTTTCTTTGATGTCATTCAAAACAAAAGGAAATAATTTGATTTCTTGGAATTACAGGTATGCCATTGACAGGTCTATCCCATCAATGGACTATGGCAAAGGATGTAAGTATAGTTTTACAGTACTGCTTTAGTCCTGATTTGTGACTTCAGTAATGGTTTCAGTCACACTATGTTGTGTAAAACTGGCCATACAGTTAATGACGGTGCCTACATTTGTTAGTGCGCATACTTTCTGCGCATCACGCAAGGCATGGTTTAAGCGCCACGCGACAGAGCTGAAAAACGACTGCGCATGCTCATTCGCGCGCGCCGAGAAACTGGGAAAGACAACATAAAACCATAGCAACGTATACGTAAAATGGCGGCATTTTTGAAAAATTTAAGAGCGCTGAGTTTTCGCTTGGGCTAAGGAGTAAGTAAAAAGGTTAAGCTTGAAACTTTCCTTTCAGACCGGTCGATATTAGTTCTAAAACATATCTCCTGAACACCACACTTCCCTCCTTGAACACTCATCGAAATTTTGCCGCGAAGTCGGAGTTCGTGCCGCGAAAATGCGGCTCGTGTTGCAGATTATGTTAATGAGTTTGATGTTCACGGAAACTTCCGGTGAGCGGACCTGTTGGTACCATAGAAAAACCAGAAAAGGCGAGGAATGCAAAGGGAAAATGCGGAGGTTCAATGCTGCAATAGCAAGGTATGTCGGTGGCACTACGAACAGCTGGGCATGTACTCGACACTGGACCAGAATAAACCGCGAAGCACATGGTTTTTGTGCATGTCCACTTCCTGTGCACTCAACTGATATTTCAGCCAACATACCAGCGAGGTTTTATGAAATGTTTGACCGCATCGGACGTACTACGAGTGGTTACCGTCCTGGTGTGCGATGGTGTTCCAGTTGTAGGAAAAATGCAGACCAATTGTTTAAAGATGAACAAGATTACAGCCCTCCTCGAAAGGTATGGTTACTGGGAGGTTACAATAAGAACGCCCTTTAAAATGAGTGGCACATATTTCCGAGTTTCTTGTGACATGCAAATGTAAAACCGGTACAAATAAGTTCCTTTCGATGATTTCAGAGAAAAAGTACTGATGTGACATCCCATCACACCTCACCCATGCCAAAACAGGTACTTCTCATAATTTTGTATCATATTTGATGCCAGCTATGTAAAATCAGTTCGAAATAACAAACCGCTTGTTGCATTCCTCCTAGAAGTCACCGGAGGAAATGGATTTGTTGCTCAGAAAGGAGACACAAAAGTGCTGCACCTTGCAAACACAGCTTCATGTGGCAACACAACAGCTCGCATAGATAAAAGGTGTTTTTACTGTTTTGAATCTGCTTGAATTAAAATTTAGCATCATAACAGAAACTCTATACTTCTCACAAAAATATTTTAATTTTTGTCATGGTTGATTTTTCTATTACAGAGTCAACAATTGAAAAGAGGTTGGAAGCATTTCAAAAGGCCCTGTACAGACATCAAATAACCACCCCAGACCAGAAAATTTACAATCCAGAGGCAATGAAACAGTTTACAGACAAAAATAGCCCTGGACTCTTTGAGGACATCCTTAACTGTTTAAGTGGAAGAAAAAGCTTGTCCAACAGAAGGAGAGAGATGCAAGAGCAGAGAGTGGCATCCCTACTCCACATAATGGCCTATTTTAGGTAACAAACTTTAAATGAAGTGAGCTACCTGTAAGAAAATTGTTTTTCATTCATTGTTCATAGGGGTTGTAACAATAGAAGCAAATTACTTTTACCTACATGACAGGTCACAAAAAACATCTGCATTGCAAAAGGACAGTGGCTTATACACAGCTAGTTGTGGCATGTCCTTGCAAGGCCTATCTGCTGGTCAGATTTTAGGATACAGCACCACGCCTAGGAACGCGCAGCAGTTAAAAGCAGACCTTGCTAAAGATCATGCCAACTACATATCACAACAGTTGCAGAGAGTAAATGAGGTCAGTCTGCAAATAAATAAGCAATTCTAATCAACAAATGGCTTCATGCACACTACCAAAGAATATCATTGAAAAAAAGCCATTTTGGCTAATTAATTTAATTTAATTTCGATTACAGCCCTCCTCAAAAGGTATGGTTACTGGGAGGTTACAATAAGAACGCCCCTTAAAATGAGTGGCACGTATTTCTGAGTTTCTTGTGACATGCAAATATAAAACCGGTACAAATAAGTTCCTTTGTCCAGTCCTTTGTTCCACAGTACCACCATGGTCAGCAGAGTGAATCCAACTTGTGGCTTATTGCAGGGAAAAGTGCAGAATTTCTTCTTGATCTGTTTAAGAGCATTTCACAGAACTGCCACAAATCATACCAGGTAACAATCCTGAAAATAAAAAAAAGTCATAAAATTAATAAATACAGAAGTCTAAACCATTTATTATACCATAATAAAACAATACGAGAATTTGATGATGCAAGAAAAATTGAAAAACACAAGCTGCAAGCAAGCATTTTCCACATTTCTAAAGTATTGTCAAATTCCTGAGGTGTGTTAAGACAGTTTAATTAAAATGCGTGGTTTAGGCTTCTTTACATGATTCTTAGATATGTAGGATAAGGATATGCAGATATAGATATAAAATGTACCAAACAATAGAATGAATATTAAAATAAACAAACATAATATTAATGAATACTGATAACATCTCTGACTTAAAAAATGGAAAATAAAAACAAACGAACAAAATTACTAACATCATGTTTTCCTCATAATAAATGTACATGTACCACTGACATGCACACAATTTAACTTTTCAACATTTCATTTATTTGACTCAGGTTGGACGTCCAGTTGCAAATAATGGAAGACCAAAAGGGAAGCCACTGTACCATCTCCCAACGTTTGAAACCACAGTAGACACTAAGTGTTTTCCACTAAGTTATAATCTCGATGATGTAGAGCCAGGCCAACAACCTCACCCAGATATTTATTGTGATTTTCCAACTTGCACAAGAGAAACAGTTACCATTGTTAGACTGGCCTGCTTCCACTGCTTTCACCAAGCTTGCTTGCCTTCAAATCATTGCTGCCCAATCTGTGCTGAACCACTGAAGAAAAAAGTTCAAAAGTTAGCAAACACCTTCAACAATGGGCTTTTGTTGTCTAAAAATGCTAATGAAAGAGAAAATGATGATGATGATGAACTCCATAATGACAGCAATTATGCACCACTTACAGGCTTGAACATATCTGATGCTGAACTTTTCTACACCTCACCAGAATGGTCTCAAAAGGTTAAAAGCATCCTGGATACTTATGAAACTATCCTTCTTCCATCCCGGGCCAATCATTCATCCAGAAGTCAACCTTCCGCTACAAATACCTCGTCTCCCTCTGACAGCTCTTCTTGAGTTCTAACACTCATTATCATCCCTCCAAACCATCATGGCAATGTCACTTTCTGGTCATTCCCAAGCAGTATTTCACAGTCCACAATTCTAGGGAAAAAAGGAAGCAATGCCTGTACTTTTATTGCACTTTCGTTTAGCAAAAGGTTCTTTTCAGAAAATGTTCAAATTCCTCTGCTCAACAGTCCACTGAGCCAGACATGGGTGTACCAGCTAATTGTGCAAGGGATTTTAGTGTGTAACAGCATCTATGACTCAGTGACACAAAACATTCCTCAAACATTTGGTGTTTACAAGCTCTACAATCATCTACTGTATTAAACAATGTAATTGGTGGCACCACTGTAGGACCTGAAATGCCTGTTAGCATTATCCCTGAAGCAAGTCCTGCAGCTAATTTACCTTTTCACTGGAGAACTGCTTTAACACACAGCAAAACATCTATTTTTATTTTAAATTCCAATACTGTCGTCTTCATTCCAACCACACAAGATGTTTTCCTCTTAGACAGCCACTTACATGGGAACAGTGGAGCCCAATACAGCTTTTGCAGAATGGCAGTACTCCTTCGAATTACTTTCTTGGTTCAAGCAAGTCAACAATTTTCAGTTCACTCTTGGTACAGTCACTAATGTAAAGTTTCACTAACACTCACTAAACTTTTCCCAGCTTTTTAGCATTTTTAGCATATATTTTGCTAGCTTCCTAAATTCCACTATTTAAACTACTTTTTAACCCATTAACTCCCGGAGCTTTTTGTCTAAAAAGCGTTTTTTGGACATTTTGGACATTTTCAGGCTGGATATGAGCCAAATTAGCTGCAATCTACTCAAATAGCAGTTGGAACAGGACAGCATGCCTTTCTTTCCACCAGCATCGCGTTTTACGACATTTTGGCCAGGGCATACGCAGAAATCAAAGAGAAAGTGTGGGTTACATCTGTAAACTTTTCGTTTTTATTTTATTCATTTTTTTTCTCCTTTCCTTTTTCTCCCTTTCTTATATTTTTGCTGCAGTGATTGACCTTCTACTGGGCTTGCTTCCAGTTCAAGAATGCCCGAGAAAGCATCATCGAGACAGGCAATTCTTACCGTTTGGTTGAGGGAAATTTTGCGCACAGTTTTTCACTCAAAGTTTTGAGCATTTCCGTGCATATTTCAGGCTCCATTGACCAATTTTTATAGTTACTTACTAAATTGACGGGGAGATAAATAAGGAAAGGCATCTGTAGAAATGTGCACCAAACTGAATTTGAACTCCGACTACTGTATCCAGAAAGTAAGCCTTTATAGACTCGTTATTAGCGAAATATAAGCTTAAATCCGCAAAGTCAAGGTCAGCCCATGAGAGCAGATATTTTTTTACCTTTCCAAATTCTGTTCAATTTCACAAGAATACTCAGCGTTCCATTAATTTTTCTGTCATATCTCCAGGAATGTTGAGTGGCAGGGTAAATACATAAATATTTCAACATGAAGAAAGGAATCATTTCCTTTACAGTTTGTTCCCGTGAAGTCCAAAAGCATGCAACGAGTGCTCAAGTACAACTGTAAGCTGATGTGCTCAAATGCGAGCTTACGTGGCAGGTTTATTCTTGCGGGTCGGTTACATCTATATATAATCATTTGTAAAGAGCAAACACATTTGAATAGATGTATTGACAACAAGGTAGTTGAAATTTGCACTTTTTTAACCTGTAAGTGGTATCCAAAATAAACTTAACAAGCGTAAAGCGGTCACTACTCACCATGGCGCTGCGACCGATGTCTGCTAGAATTTGCTGTGTTTAGACCGTCAATATAGCCAGAAATATGTTCAGGATATCAGGAACATCTGCTTGACTGAAATGACATTGAAAGTTCCATCTTCTCCATTTTTCTCGGATGATATTAGTCCAAAAAATTAACATCGAATGGCGCCAAAACTTTGCATTGATCAAACGATCGAAAATGCCACCACTCGTCGACTCACCCGCCAAAACCCTACGCATGCGCAGTCGTTTTTCAGCTCTGTCGCGCCACGCGTGTTTTAGGGTTGACATTGACGCAATCAACTACGCTATCAAGTACACGACTAAAAGAAAGCAACATTTTCCTACTGTGACCAAATCAAGTTTAATGAACCCGTACTTAAACCATGAACACCAAAATAGCAGCATATCGCTAACCACTAAATGTTAACGTCTTCCAGCTGAAAACCTATCTGTTATCTGTCGAAAATTACACTGAAATCCAACTGTAAACATGTACCTGCAGATGGCGTAGTGCGCGCGCAAAACAAGTGCGAAATACGCAAATGTTTCACTTACAGGGGAGGTGACAAGAAAAAATGTAGCGGGCACCGTAAAAGTTTTCAAAAAAGATCAATGACTTTAAAAAACGCGTGGTTACCCCCACATTTTATGTTATGAAATGGAAGTGGCAAGCCTATTCAACACGTGATTAGTTTCTGGTTGTGAGCAAAAGGTATTTAGACTGAATTTTGGCTGAACCAGAGGAAGGCTGTCAAAGACGCTAAAAGCGCTGTTGCAACGATTTTGTTATTAGAAACATACCAAGAATGGTTTTTATGTTACTATCTACCATGCAGTTTTAAGATCTTGATAAATGTGTTTGCTTTTCTGTTTGTAAAGACGAATTCGAAGGAAATCTGTGAAGAAATATCCTTTCCATGTTTTTTTCAGAAAATGCTGATGTCAGCATTTTTGTTGAGATTCAAGGCTGATTATCTCGGAAAAATGCGTGGCTACCCCCTTTTTTCTTTGTGGATTCCAATAGCCCTTGCAAAGATCTACATTTCTCGCGTGGTCCTAACCTGGCGCAAAAACCTTTTTATTTAGTAGGCACCATCCTTAAATACATTTTTTTTTTGATGCTCATATAAAAATTTTATCTGCTAATGATGTTTGTAGATCGTGTTGGCAGTGAGTTCTGGAAACAAGTGGAACAAATAGGAGATGATGAAACAGGGATTAAGTAAGAATATTTTGATTAAACTGATACTAGAATATTTTAGATCTCCCTTTTCACATTGCAGCCATCTTGTTGCAAAAACAGGTAGAACTCATCCATAATATAAAGTGTCTAGTATAGCGGTCAAATTAAAATTCATATTTTTACGTTTTTTTTTTTATTTCATGGACTGAAGTATGAGACCTGAATAGCGATTTGCTACATACTGTATGATACTAAAATTGTCAAAGGTTCATTATCCCAATGTTACTATTAATAATACTCTTAATAATATCATTAAAATTACTATTAATAATATCATTAAAAGCCTGTCCAGATTTTTCTTGGCTGCCTCTTAGCTGCAATTATCATTTTGCAAATTATTTTAAAATGGGAGGGCCTGTTTTGTACATAACATTATCCAAGGTATTTTTGCTGTTCTCTGGTTAAGTTAACTTCATCAATGCAGAGTTTTATTTTAGTTAGTAATTGATGGTTTATCACGTTTTGTTTTCTTGTAGTATGACTTTAACACAGACGGAGCGTGGTTATCCACCAGCAATTGAACACATTGGAAAAGCCATCTATATCAAGAATGAAATGGGTAAATTTTTAAGGGAGAGTTTCATGGTTTGGCAAATAAAGTTACGTTTTTGCTTTCTTACTGGACCACGTGTATTTCAACAATCGCAGGCTAATAATTTAGGTGAACAGAATGACTGATTAGGCTGCGCTTTCGTCAACTATCGCGTGGTAGAAATCTTGAGCTCATAATCTACATGTACTTGTTAATTCCATTGGTAATACATTCTGTACTGGTTTCCCCCTTCCCCTTCCCCACCCTTAAAAATATGGTTTCTGATGTCTTTAGGTGTCTTTTTTTTTTTTTCAAATTTCTGACTCGAATCGCCATCATTTTCATATGGGACCCTTCCTTTCCCCCATCCGGTGAGGAAGACCTTAAACGGAACATATTTTGTTGTGCAGGCATAGAGTGGTCCAAAACCCACAGGTCTGCTTCAGTGCACTATCCATGGCAAAAGTCAACTTATCTTCAGGAGAGAACGAAGCAGCTCCAAACTATTCTACATGAGTTGGATCCTCATGAGCCGGTAAGAAGAAAACTGATCGTTACAAGAGCGTTCTCTTTGCTGCAAAATATTGTGGTTTTTCAATCAAGTCGTTTATCTGAAAACTGAGTTACATGTACGCGTTTTCATTAAGGCTACAGGTAAACATATTTTTCCTGCAAATTTTGATGCCGAAGGTTTGCAAACTTGAAAAATTCTCTGCTTGAAATGTTCTGTAGTTTCATGGAACAATGGAGATTTGATTATAGATACCTAGACTTGCTAACACTAACCAGACACGTTAACCAGTTCCAAGCTGTAAACCAAGGACATAAGTTTAGTCAATCTAACTTATGCTATATCTTCTCAATGTTTAAATTTTTCTTGACATCGAAGAAAACATCAAAATAGGAAGTTTAATTAACTAAAGGCAGAAATAACGCGTAACAAAAATTATTAACGATGGCTAAGATTTGGGAAGAATTAAGACTGCGAACAACGAACTTTAGAAACTGTGGCCGGACTCTTCAGTGTTCCAAACTGTGTTGTGACACTGCTGAGGTGCTTTTTGTGCTCGTCACGCGTTCCTCTCCCATGTGGAGGAGGAAAGATTGCGTGCAGGCGCATAGTAAAGTCTTGTTTTCTTTTGATCAGTACATTGATGAGCTCGAGGTGATAGGAACAAACCAGCCTCAACATTCATCCAAGTTTGATATGATGTCGGTCGTACAAGAAGAGGAGGAGGAGAGTGAAATGTTAGAAGAAACCACGAGTGAAAGGTCAGCATCCAAAATGTCCTCACTCTGTTTCATTCGTTTTCTGTTACTTTACTTGGCATTGTTTATTTAGACTTGATTTCCGCCGTTCTCTCGGGTCCGGTCGTGTTCCTCTCAAATTTGGGGGTGAGCGTGGACTCATTTCCCGAAACAGCGGCTGGTTAAATCCATCCTGGTGTTTGCTTGGATTCTTCTCCTGTTAAGACATCACCGAGGTGATTGTAAGCAAAATTAACGAGTCATTATGACTGGGAATCAAAAGTGGCTGAAAATGCACCTAGGTATCGAGATATTGGAGACAGAAGTTGGAAAATCAGAAACTCTCGTGTTTTCTAACTTATAAAAAGACTGCTAGGTAGAAATTTTAACCTTAAATCAGAGAACGCTTTTGAATCGCTTTCATAGAGTATTTTATTTCTGTACGCAATACAGATTTCACTCTTTCATTTACCGCCACAAAACTCATGAATTTTTTGCGTGATTTTTAGTGACTTTGCTCGTGCATACAGTGTACAGTGTATATTACCTATAAGTGAAGTCAAACCACCCATAAGACAAAACTTCCCTGGGATATTTATATGGAATAAACCTTCTTTGAAGATACGTTGTACAACCAGTGTTTTTTCATATTCTTGAGAGAGCGTCTTCGCTGTCTTGTCCAGGGCGTTCTGTCTAGGGGACGTTTTGACCGGTTCCCTTAAACATTGCCACTGTTTGTTTGGTCTGTTCATTCCTAGGGATCCTCTAGCAAACATTGCTGATGTTGTTCCTCAGCCCATATTTGGACCGTCGTTATCCATTGGTGGTCAAACGGCTCAGTGGAACGGACAGAGGACTGCGGTCAGTGGACAAGTGGGCGCGGCTTGCCGCGTGATATTTGACGCCAATGTGGGAGATAGGGTCACCTCCCATTTGGATATATGCAACGATGGAACAACGGCTATATACTTTTCTTGGAAGGTATTTTATGACTTTAGTTTTTTTTTTTTCGGTGTTGAAAGTACCGTTGTTGATTTGAACGTATATTCGAGGCGTTTGAAATGTGATGAAGTGCTATCTCGAATAACTAACTCTATTCTTTACCCAACAGAAAATACCTCGTCTCAACGTGCTGGGTACAAAGCTCGCAGGCCAGACTCAAAGGTTTTACTTTGACACTAAGAGCGGAGTGATTCTGCCAGGGGATACTTTGAAGTTCCCATTCGTATTTAAATCCCCCAATGCTGGGATCTTCACAGAGACGTGGGAGTTTATGACCAGGCCTACATTGTGTGGTGGCGCCCCTATAAGAATCACTCTGAGAGGTAATGAGCTTTGTCTTGAGTAAGTTTGCGGGTCATTTCTTTTGAAGTTTTAGCGCGAAAATAAAAATAAAAATAACTATAACTATAAATAACTGAAAAAGCGTCAAGGAGTTTCAAACGTTGTGGGTAGCGAGTAATGGCGAAAGGGTGACGCGCCAAACAAGTGGTAAACAGGAGTAAACAGAGAATTCTGCGAGCTCTTCTATGTCGACTTTCTGTTTGTGCTTTTAAGAGACCAGATATTAGTGAGAACTGCGATGTCACCAAATTTCTTGTTTTTCGTTTGCATGGGTATCGCCATTTAACCTAATTTTGAGCGTACAAAAGACATTGGCGATTATTGAGCGGTTAAATTTTGAACGTTTCGGTGATTAAGTCTCCTGGCTTCATCACCGTTCTAGAAGACTGAACTTTAAGAATTTTTTGCAACATCTTGACTTGATGATACGCCCTTTATGATGCTACAGATAGTTCCGATGCCTTAAGTTTCCTTAGCCCTGAAAGACAAAAAAAAAAAACCTACTTCTCCTGATTGAGTTCCTGCGTGAAATCTATTGCATCTACCCTGAATAATTTTTCAACAATTTCTCAGGCTCAAATTACACTTTTGGACCCCACTAATTCGAACTCGGTTATTTCGAATTCCCGTTATTTCGCACTCAGAACAATTTCCCTTGGATTAACCCTTCAGAATTTTTGGAGTTGTAGAATTATTATGTTTTGCTGTACGTATGTCTGTTTTTCTTAAGAGTGAATGCCTACAAAAATGGACCTAAATCGCCTATCAATGGCACAAGTCGAAAAATTGATTTCGCTTGTATTTTGTCCATAGATAGGTCGTAGTAAGAATAGAAACGGACCATAGTTAGTTTCTGCTAATACAGCTTTCTTTGGTAGAAATACGCCAAAAACGATTTCGACCCGATTGGGCTCAAAATCTACTTCCGGTTTTGCTGAATTTTCCGAATATTTGATTGCTTCGCGCTCCGCAGAACAGTTACTTGAGAATCTTTCAATGGATTTTATATTCAGTTCAGGTCTTCGTGGTCTGACTGAGCGAAAAATAAAATAAATCAAAGTTAGTTTTGAGCCCGAAAAGAGATCAAACTGACACGCAAAATTTTACAGTGTGTGGCAAGAGAATTATTGCTTAAAAACATCGCCATATTTTTCTATGGGCTATAACTTTAAATACCGTAAAAACACTTTCTACGGGTTAAATATACACCCACTTGTTAGGCTATCAAAAAACATCTCTGGGCAAATGGTTTCAAGTCGCCCGCCTTGGCCTGTGTTTCTCATAGATTTTGCCCAAAATCCGCCGTTGGAATGTAAACAATTGCGTGACGCGGATAGCCACTCTCGAGTAAAATATTCGTTTCCAGCAATCCGATGAAAGCAATTTTTGAAACGTTGTGTGGATAAAATAGTGGAAAATGTTTTGGTTTTTTTTTGTTTAAGTTAGTATAAATATATCTGTTTTTTCATTTTGCATTGCAACACCCACGACATCCCTGATAAAGAACGTTTCTACAGTACTCCGGGAAATGATTTTAACACTTGTTTATTTTATTGATTTCACTGATAACTTACAATATAATGGCAGTTTTAGAGATACACTTAACCAATCCTCTATGGTTTATGGCAATTGAATCATTGACTGACAAATAAAGTCAAGTGGAAATACCATAATTTCTATAAACTACTAACTGCGTGATGGCATCTCAGCTCTTCTAGCTGTGTAGAAAATTTGTACCTACACAATATGCTCAAACTCAGCTAGAAAACCTGGAATTTCTTGAATTGAATTAGCCCAGGAAGAAATTGCGTTTAAGTTTCGATCATACTGGGAAAAACTCCATCTTTTCTACTTTGGTTGTTTGATCAATTAACTGAAATTTCCAGATCATAACACTGGTAGACAAATAAACATTACAGTGGTCGATCTAGGACTAGGTTTACACTAAAGGAGTTTTTTTGGATTCGTAAAAGTTCCCGAATTCATCAATTTTAGAGTATTCGGATTAGTAGGGGTTTACAGTGAAAGGATATTCGGATTCTTAACCGTTTACACACGACGATAGCTCCGGGCACATTCATGATGGAATGGTTAACAAGCAGTTTGTTGCCTCGACAACGAGAAACAAAATGCCTCCGAAAATAAGGCTAGGGGTAGGTTGAGACAGTCCGAAGTTTTCTTTCAACTCGCTGACCACGGTACTGTTGTCCATCATGTCAGGTCCCTCCAGGAAGTTATTCTGGTCTTTACTTAATATCTAGAACCGTCGAGGTTTTCGATCGTGCCATCGTCGTCATCTGCGCAGTGAAGTATAAATTGGATTTCTGAGAAGTATGGCATTACCTATTATAAAAGTGATTACCTACACCTGAAACAGCACGAGGTAATCACCCAGCGACCGCCATCAAATGGCCATCAATGTGCCTACGACTCGACTACGTATACGACTGGATCATGTAATCCGCCATTTTCGTTCCACCGCAAACTCAAAAGATCACAGGTGGAAAAATATGCGGATTCGAGAGAAAATCGTTTACACGACAAAACTCTCCAGATTCAAAAGTTTTCGGATTCAAAGTTCCCACTTTAAATTCCAGGGATTTTTTTTTTTCGGATTCGTCCACTTTTGTGTAAACGGCAAAATCAATCCGGCACTGAAACGTTCCGAATTCATCACGAATCCGGAACAATTTCCTCTAGTGTAAACCTACAATCCTGGCCATAAGTTGTTGGGACACCTCCCCCTTTTGCGCGCTAAAACCCTCGATTTCAACTACTTCCTTAACGTTTTAGAACAAAAGATGAATAGAAGCAAGTACAATTGACCCCCCTCCCCCCTAGCAATGTTGCATGAAAACGAAGCTATTCTAAAGACTAGATCGGATGTGGGAAAAAAGGAAAAAGGGACAATAGAAAGTGGTTAGACAGTTGTGTCGGAACCAAACGCGATTGCTGAAAAATCGCTATTATTGGAATAAGATGTGAATATCTATCTTCTCGTCTCTTTAGTTCGAGAATACTGTTCTAGGAGGCGAACAATTCTTGAAACGTGGTTATTCTGAAGCTATTGTCAAGGATTTTTTTTCTTCAAGATTTTTATCAACATTGACAGGGGGAGGGGGGTAGGCGGGCTTGCGCGGTTTTGGTCTTAAGAGAGGCTGCCTGTGAAGTCATCTGCCGTAACTGTCCCAAAACTTTTGACCAGGATTGTAGTCTTAAATGAACAGCGAACATCCATCTTGTTTTGTTCGCGGAAGTCGGTCACGGAAGAGCGAATTTCAATGAAATATGTATATAATTCGATTAAGCAATTAGCCAAATATAGGTTGGCCGCCAAAACAGTTTAGGGTTTAGCCTAACTCTAACCTTAAGTTTTAAGACTGAAGAAAGAAAGAAAAAAAAAGCATTGAGCATTTCAGTTGTTTGAAACAGAAACATTCGCGCACAATGAACTATATCATCAGTATATGTATAGTACGTGCGTAACCTGGAAAGCAATCCGTCCAGCACAGTAATTGTTCAAATTAACAGCTTACCGAGACACTCGCACTGTCGATGCCTCTTATTTATGATTTAAACTTTAAGGATTTGTTTACTTTACTTTTTCCGACTTTTTAGCAGGAGAAAAGGCACTAAATGTGTTGGTACAAATAAAAAGGTTTAACCGAAAATCGATCCGTCGAAATCAATCAACAAATACAAATTTAATCACTGTGGCGTTCCTTCAGATCACGTAAGGCTACAATACAAACCAACAATATCAACTTGTCATTACGCTTAACAAATGAACTTAGAACGATTTCTTTCTAGAACTCGCTCTTGTAATGAAAATGATCAAAGAAAGAACGACAGCTTAAAACGACATAGCAGTAACACCCGAACTCCAAGTAAATTGCTTTTAATTGACGTTCTTAATTAACGAAATTTCCAAAGCGATGACTTTCAAAATATTAAAGTTAAAAGTGGTCCATTATGTTTTTCTTTTTCCACCCAAATGTTCTAAGATAGCCATCTGCGGTTTGTTGGAAACGAATTATGTATTCACGGTGACCGCCCGCGTCACGCAATTGTTTACATTCTCACGGCGGTTCAGGGAAAAATCTATGAGAAGCACAGGCCAAGGCGGGCGACTTAAAACCATTTGCCCAGAGATATTTTTTGATTTTCAAACAGGTGGGTGTACAGTTAACCCGTAGAAAGTGTTTTTATGGCATTTAAAGTTATAGCCCATAGAAAAATATGGCGATATTTTAGTGCTATAATTCGTTTGTAACACATCGTAATATTTTGCGTTTCTGTTCGATCTCGTTTCGGACTCAAAAGAAACCTCGATTTATTTTATTTTTCGCTCAGTCATACCATGAAGACCTGAGCTGAATGTAAAGACCATTGAAAGATTCTTAAGTAGCTGATGTGCGACGCGCAAAGCAATCAAATTTTCAGAAAATTTAGCATAACAGGAAGTAGATTTTGAGCTCAATCGGGGCAAAATCGTTTTTCACAAATTTCTCCCCAAAAAAGCTGCATTAGCAGAAACTAACTATGGTCCGTTTGTTTACTAGCTAGGGCCAATCTATGGGCAAAAAATGAGCGAAATCGATTTTTCGACTTGTGCCGTTGTTTGGTCCATAGTTATGGGCACTGGCTCTTAAACGTTTGGCTAGGTACGCGACCCCACAAGCAACCTATTTCTTTAAACCAAATCGTATTTAAATGAAGAATTGCTGCTGTTGTCACTTACTATCGCTTATTTGGAACTCCCGCTATTTCGAGCTGTTTTTTGTTTCCCCTGCGAGTTCGAAATGGCAGTGTTCAGCTGTATTTATTAACATGTTTGTTTAGGCGTAGCAGTGGAGGATGACATCTACAAAGAGGCCAGACAACAGATCGAACAGGAGCTAGCTCACAGAGAGGCCGTGGAAACTGCCGCTAGACTTTTGGATGAGATCCTTGAAGGCGTTCGAACTCCCGAAAGGCCCAGATCCCCTGTGGATGCTTATATCACGGTGAGTGGTGTCATTCAGGAGACTGGGGATAGCGGTGGAGTTAAGACTCGCTTGTTGTACTTTTATACCGTAGAAGTAAAGTGAACCGTGTCATTTTATTGACTTAGAGAAACATGAGCGTGTTTTAACACGCTTACCACATGTTACAAAAGGCGTTTTTGAGCAAACTTTTTTTTTTCTCGTGCGTTTGCGACTGAGATTCGATAGCTGTTCATCCCACTGATCATTCTTTCCTCTCTTTCTACCCTCTCTCTACTGCAGTTCTTTCATTATTTTTCTCCGTCAATTTTTACTTTTCAAGATTCCATCATTTTGTCTTTAAAATTGGTGTGCCACTACATCCTTAAATTAGGATCCAATACAGGTTGTTCAGAGATGACTGTTTGGAAATGTGGGTGTTTGTGGCTAGCAAATAGGGCTTGAGATTTCCACTAGTTATCCAACGCTTTGGAGTGATGGAATATCCCACTTGTATTTTCTCGGTGTTGACACGAGCCTTTCAAAAGCGTTGCATACATGAAGCTACAGTACCATGCCATAAAAGATACATTGGCCATCACAGTCAATGCGACTTACCCGCAGCACACGATGGAAGGTGTAATACCGTCTGGTAAAAGCAGCTTTCCTGTGTTCTAATTGGCTCTATTTTCTATGCCATGTTATAAATCTTAGTAAACGTGACTTTCATACATGTATTATTTAAAAAGAAAAAGTTTAACAGTAACGGCAAAATAATCACGAGCTTGTTTATTAATGCTTTAGGAAGAGGAGATATTTGGAAGAGCAAACCAAGGGGTAAGAACTTTTTGTTGCAACAGATAGTTGTACATGTCATAAGACACAGTGTCGATGTTTTAAGTCAAACTAATTTGGACATAATGCGTTTGGAAAATCCATTCAAAACTGTCAGCTGCAGGGCTGAGACGAAAAACTACATACATAGCTGTTCACATCTTAGCTTACCTTATCAAGTGTAGACCAAATGACCAAAGGGTTCCAGACTCTTTCAGACGTGGTACAACTAAATTCTGTACATATGATTGTGAATCGCATTCTTATGCGAGTTTCTGTGTCCACATGGGTTCCCTGCCTGAGGTCATTTTGTTATGTTCTTGGGCAAGACACTTTACTCTCATAGAGTCTCTCTCCACCTGAGGTGTAAAAGTGACAGCAGCCTGTTTTTACTATGGGTGATACTGCAGTGGACTAGCATTCCATATTCCTTGTGCATAACTCGCTTCCTGCCACAGAGACCGAGATTACTGCCGGGCGGATGGGCAGCTGTGCTGGAATACAGAGACTATGACCCGCCAAATAAACCATTTTGATCTCATTGTGGTCCATCTTTTCAGATGTATTTCCAGGATGAGGTGGTTCAAGAACTAAAGCAGATTTACGCACAGCTCGAAGAGGACGAGGATTGGGACTTGTCGCTACAGTCCCTTCAACAGGTAACCCAGGTTATTGTACGAGAATGGAATCCACTCCACAGGGTAACCCACGGTTATCCTGATTAAACTCGTTTCCCTCGTTTCTATTACATCAGTAGTAGAAAAAAAATTTTATTTTGCTCTATTAAAGTACAAAAACCTTATCCTCAATCCTTGGTATTTTGAACCTTACTTTCAATTTTTCTAGTCATGTTTAAATTCACGGTCCCACCAGCACTAATGGTAAATCATTTTCTGAGTGTAGATAATTGCATTTTTCCGCGTATTTGGGAATGGTTCTGAACAGCTGCTTACAAACTTGCGAAAAATGTACATTTACTATATTTTGTAATATTTAGCACTTTTATAATACGCGAGGAACACGCCTTTTGTGTCACAGTAGTGAAACAAAACTTGCACGTCTTCTTTTAGCATTTTGATGAGCTTGCCATTTACTTGCATGGCTCAAAATCCCTGTGCAATGTGCTCTAAATTATACCTTTGACGCTCAAGGCTGCTGTAGCTCGTTTTTCAAAGTGTTTTTTATCGTTAGTTATTGATTCTTGTAGAAAATCATGTCAGTTGAAGATGCAGATCAGCGTGACAGCTTGCTCCAGACGCTGAACAGCTCTATATCAACACTGTCATTTCCGCCAATGACACCCGTAAAACACGCCATGTATACTGCAGGGTGAGTCCTCTGTTCAATTCTGCGCCAGAGTGCACTCGAAGACGAGGAAAAGAATTAAAGAATTGCTGTTTACTGCTATAATATTGATCTCTTGCCCATTAGGTGCGCAGTATTTGTTTCTTAGATCGTGGCAAACATTCGAAATAACACGGTACTCACAAGAAACTAGCTTTCGACAAAGTTTAATTCAGGAATCGCTAGATCAAATTAGTTCACAGCAAACAGCCCCCTCGTATTTTAACTCTTTGTTTGCACGTTTAATTTGCTCGTTTTCTATAATCGGAGATACCGGAACAGCCTAACCGAAAGGAAAGTTTTCATTTTTCGCTAACACCATAAATATCACACTTATTAACTTCCCCAACGTGGTTAATATCCTTCTAGCCTAAGTTTTGATGACTTATTGACTGTTAGGTATCAACTGCTCTGTGAAATGGTGGACAGTATTGTGGGTCAGGCCAACATGATAAGATCTATACTTGGTCTTCCTGAGAGAGAGCTCGTCGAGGACACATCACAAGAAGAAGGTATGTCCCTGGTGTGACTGTACTGTATGCGACAATTGGTGGTCCTGTGACGCTTGGCCCAGAAGCTTGGGGTCTACTTCCTAATACTACCTACCTGTTATTCAGTTGGAGATGCTTCTTTTCAATCTAGCAAATACATTTTCAGACGCCGTACATGTTGATGCCACTCGTAGTATTTCAACTGTTTTTATTTATCTTGCCCGCAAAGGTTGACATAAAATTTGAATTGATAGTGCTACGCACCCTACGCCCCGTACCGTTGCCACGTGACTAACTTTTTGATTGTTGGCCTATATCTGAACCAGCCAATCAAAACATGGAAACTATCGAGGGTGAAGATGATCAAATTCATCATTCACACATACGGGAATTTTAAAAGTCTCAAAAACCTGTGAACGTTTGATACTGTCGACAAGTTGTCGTAGTTTGATTGGCCATTTGAATCGGAAGCCATCAGAAGTTGTCAAAGCGTTGTCAAAAAGTAATCAAAACGTATCTAGGTAGCAACGGTAAGGTGCACTGTAACTGTATGGATAAATGTTTTGCTGAAATATTTGTTTGCCTAGCAGGCTTCTGTTACCTCAACTGTGCAATGATAGTTATTAACCCTTTTGTAACACAGTGTAACATCAAAGACTGCTCATAGCACAATGTCCGGTCAGTCATTTTATCAATCTGGGATAATCTACTTAGCTTTAAAACGACATCGCTGAACAATGTTAAAGGAGTCTGAGCTGAACTTTGAGAAGTAAAAAGTCCGCTTATTGCAGGCTTTGCAACAAAATGGTTTAAGGTAATTCCCCTGAAATAAAACTGCCAATAGATTTTTGTTCAAACTTTGTCCACTGAATATTTATCATATGAGAACTTCAATTATAAAATAAAAAAGGGGGGTGCCCATACTCGTTAAGGAGCGGTGAGGCATTAAAAATGTCCCATTTTAACATTATTTAATGCCTATTGTAAGAACGCATTCCAAGTTATTGTAAACTCTTTGTGAGCCCAGACTCATGAAAACACGCCTCAAACTACAGTCAATACTCGTGTCGGACACAAATAAACTTTTTAAGTTTTATTTTGACAGACAGCTGAATCCTTGTTAAGATATTGGAACCAAATTGCTTGCCACGGCTATCAAACTGCAAAATAGAAAAGACTACAGTGCAGCTGCTATTTTCCTTATTTATTCAATTTTCAACAATAGAAATCAGATCAATCTTTTCTCACGCAAAGCTAATGATTAGTTGATTAAAATGACTGGAAAAAAATTTTGGGTGTCCGAGCTCGTTAGTGAGCTATAGCCAATTTTTCAACTGACAGAACTCAATATCAAGGCAAATCCGCCATGTTTTCAATGTGCGCGTGCACGAACGCGCGCTAATGACGCCATAAATTATGCGCAGTAGGGATGCGCAATGCAAATGTGAGGAATCACCTTAATATTGGTGTCCGCGTTCACTTAACAGAGGTGTCCGCTGAATGCAGGTTTATTTTACAATAAATGTGGGAAGAAAATTTAGGGACTCAAGCTGGTGTCCACTTAATAGAGCGGGTCTGCTTAATATGGGGTCCGCTTAATACAGGTTTCACTGTAACTCAATATCAAGGACCGTCGCTGATTTATTTTCTATTAATCCGAGCGAATGCTACTTCTTGTTTAAAAGCCTTAGTAGGTTCTTCCGCTAGATGTAAGACCTGGTAACTACTTTGTACTACTTTGTTCTTATATTTTATTGTTCTCTTTGCTTTTTAAAAATGTTTTAAAACAAATCAGTAGAAAAACGGCTACGTAAAGGAACTACTTCTGAAACGAAAGCGGAGAGCAGAAAAGGAGACAAGAAAGACAAGAAAGGAGGCAAGATTCCTGAATCTGTAAGTTCGTGTCAGCATGTGGGATCATTGTAGAGCCTCTCTTATAACATTTCATTTTACGTTTTATATATGTGCAGCAAGGGGTGGCAGACATAACGGCTTTTACTATACGCTAAAGAAATAACGCTTGCTTTCTTTGTTCTGGTTGTTCATTGCCATGTATCAGGCTTGGCGTTGGACTAGGAGTTTGAGCTCACGTTTGAGGCCTGGTCAGGCGACTTGTGTTGTAGTGGTCTTGGGGAAGACACTTTACTTTCAAAGTACCTCTCTCCACCCAGATGTACAGGACCTCAGAAAATTGCTAGGGAGTAATCTGCGGATGGATAGCATCCCTTCCAGTGAGAGAACTAATACCTCTAGTTGCTTTCTGTTACCGGGAAAGTTCTATCTTCGATAATCGTTTTATTTTCATCTATTTGATGAGACCAGGCCCCAGTTGTTCGAAAGAGGGATAACGCTATCCACCGGATAAATCGCTATCCAGTGGATAAGTGTTGACAAAACAAACCACGCTATCCGCTGGATAGTGATTTATCCAGTGGATAATGTTATCCACCTTGGCCAGATGTATAAGCTGGACTAAAGTTACGATTTTCAAAAATTAAACAAATTTCATGGAAGGTGTAAGTTCTGTTGGTATTTTCATTTTAACCAAGACAATTGTGACTTTCAGAGTCCAGAACCTCTTGAAGATTGTTATTACGTACCAGATTATGACCTGTCTGTTAGTAACACCTAACGTAATCGTATTACCCTATCCAAACTTACGTGTTACCCTATCCAAACTTACGTATTACCCTATCCAAACTTACGTATTACCCTATCCAAACTTACGTACTACCCTATCCAAACTTACGTACTACCCTATCCAAACTTACGTACTTTCCTATCCAAACGGCTAACAGTACACAAACGGGACTTCAAGCATTAAATCGAGCAATGCGAGCGAAGCTAGAGTCACAAGACCCAGCTGAGCAGGGAGACAAAACAAAGATATTGCACATCGAATTTTTAAGATGAGGTCGTGGCGTGTTCGATTTTCCAAAAATGTTTCTGCAAGGTTGAGTTAACACTCCCTGGTAGATATATTTTAGAACACGCAAATTTATTTACTCTTGAAGTGGGTAGCATGCTTCATAGCACATCCGCTTCTCTCTAGTTTATGCCGTTTGTAATCCGTCTTGATCTTTCTTAGTCGTAATCATCTTTGTGTTTTTTTCGGTTAACTATTTCAGTCGTACACGTACCTCTTTAATACGGACACCAAAATCTCTTAGCTGTGTGTCTGTATAATAAAGGTGTCTGTCTTATGTCTGTATGATGAAGGTAACTATCTTGTAGAGGTAGAGACTATAGGAATACACTAGTTACACTTGCACCAGATGAATTGTCCGTAATATAGAGGTGTCTGTATAGAGAGGTTTGGCTGATCTTCTTGCGTGCTTTTCTACGTTCTTTTTACATCTACATGCTGTTATGTTAAGTTGTCCTCAGCCGGTCCACGTTCTCGGATTGTGGTCAAGAGAGGGGGTGGCGGTAGTGAAAAGCGAACGAAGCGAGAGCAAGAATGAGGGGACATCGGGAAAAACGCCCTTTTCACAGCAAAACCCTCGCCTTTTTTGCACTTGTTCTTCCTGCCGGCTCCCAGTGTCCTTAAGTTTGTTCGTGATATAGCTCTTTAAGGTAGTTCCTCTGAAATAAAAGTGACAATAGATTTTTGTTCAAACTTTGTCCACTGAATATTTGTCATATGATAACTTCAATTTTGAAATAAAAAAGGGGGGTGCCCATGCTCATTAAGGAGCAGTGAGGCATTGAAAATGCCCCATTTTGGCATTATTTAATGCTTATTATAAAAACGCATTCCCAGTAATTGTAAAATCTTTGTGAGCCCAGACTCATAAGAACACGCATTAAACTACAGTCAATACATTGTGTCGGACACAAATAAACATTTTAAGTATGATTCAGACAGAAAGCTAAATCCTTGATTAAAAATTTGAACCAAATTTCTTGACGTAGTTACCGACTTCAAAATAGAAAAGACCACAGTGTATCTGCTATTTTTCTTATTTATTCAATTTTCAGCAATAGAAATTAGATCAGTCTTTTCTCACGCAAAGCTTATGATTAGTTGATTACTATGACTGGAAAAAAAATTGGGGTGCCCGTACTCATTGGTGAGCTAGAGCCATTTTTCAACTGACAGAGCTCAATATCAAGGGAAATCCGTCATGTTTTCAATGTGCGCGTGCACAAACGCGCGCTAATGACGCCATAAATTATGCGCAGTAAGGATGCGCAATGCAAATGTGAGGAATGACCTTAAGAAGCGATTATCTCAAACGCACGTATTGGTTACGTATCTCATTTGTTGTTTCTTTGTTAGGATCGTCCAAATTCCACTCAACGGTCGAAGTTATCAGCAAAAAAGTCTGGAAGAGGTCTGTAATAATGTTCATTGGAAAAATGTATTGTCTACTTAGTATGACTTAGTTCAGAGGTAATCAGTTCCGGCAGAAAAACGCCGTTTCCAGTCTTACTCTTAGTTAAGGATTAATTTTCCTATTCTACTTCAAGAGGAAGAATTTTAATGGCCACCGACATAGCATTAAATTTTTCTTTAAGTCTCCCGATCAGAAAAAGCGTCAGTTTTAATAGAAGCGTATCAAAATGAAATATAAGCATTTGACAACAACAAAAGCAAAACAAAACGAAAATGAAAGATGTCTTGAGAAGTCAATGGGCCTTTTGCATGAGCTGCCCATATTTTACAAACTCCGTCATGCCAGATGACAAAAGAATATAACAGCCTTCAAGACAAACCGAGTTCAACCAGTGAAGCTTGAGTTTTCTTTGCTTTTGATGTGCCTTTCCCTCTCATTCTCGCTAGTGTGGGTCGATGCAATTCCCGCACGCTACTCACGGCCACTCCTCTTTCTAGGTACCAGTACACCTTCCTCTCAGTCTAAATCAGCCCTCAGTGAAACTGCAGTAGAGAGGACTGGGGTAAGATCATGTTCATTTTTACCAAATATACTGAAAGTTGCAGAATGCTAGAACGTATTATTTTTACAATATCTTGCGATCGCACCACCTTAGTTCTGCAAGTGACGATGTGGTGAGCTTAGAAACATGCACGTTCTCAACCTATTTGCTAGCACTTAATATCTGTAAATAGTTTGTCACATCAAATGCAAGCCAAGGTAGAGAGCACAGCAAAACCTTCTTAAAGCGACTAATTCTGAGATTTATGAAGTTTACTTCCCATAATCATTTGGCGTTATTCCCTTACCATGTCGTATCTGGAATCTTGTTTGCGTTTCGGGCCGGGCAAATTAAGAGGTGATCGGTAGGTACAAAAGCGTCCTTGTTTCCTTAAAATAATTTTTGTTTTCTTCTGTAATCTTTTTCAGACTCCGGTTAGTGTAGATGGTTTAGCAGTGGATAATGCTGCTGACCCTGTTTTAGAAGCAAAATACAGAGACAAGCTCTTTACGCAGGTATGAAGCTTTCTTGATATGGACAAATGAGTGAATGAAAAGTGTCAGCAGTTCCTTGGTTTTCCTCGACATTTTCCTGACATTTTACGTTTAAATTTGACTCTGACGATCCACCTCCAACTAGATTTTGAAAACCCCCTAATTATCATGCGTGTTAATGCGTATTCGACATTACGAAACCTGGTTGGAAGAACGAACAGAGTTTGTGCATGACAGTCCAAATACTTAAGCAGTAGTAAAATGGACCGTGTGACTAGGATGATCAATCATGTCTTCAAAAGCGACCGTATACTTATGCTGAAAAGTTTGATTTGATTTATGACAGGGTCAGTTTAAAAAATGTTGTTAGAAATGTGCATTAAAATATTTCTATTTGTTGTTTGTTTAGGCTTATGCCCTTGTAGTGGATACATTTGACAGAATGGACATTGTTTTTCATGACATTAAAACTGCGGAGTTGAAGTTAGCAGAGTAGAGCGTTTGCTGCCCAATTACTTAGAACCAACTGTATTTATATCAAGTCTTGTTACAGCAAAATTAAATATGGTGTTGTTTACTCATTGAAATGTCTTCTTTTATGTGTTACAAATGAGCTTATCATGCTCAGATTCCTTCTTGGTTAGTCTCTGGCAGCTAATGAAACCACTTGAAGCAAAGAAGCTACTCCACGCTGAGCAACTAGACCAAATAGAAAAGCTGGTTTTCACATGACGTCACTAAAATTCGAACTACAAAACTATTGATCCTCCTGGGATTTTACTTAAATGATGTATAAGAGCAGCTGAAAACTAGCATTCATACAAATTTTCGCTCCGAATGGGTTCTTGGTTTTTTGATACACTACGCTTGAATTTCTAAGCTTTTGCGTGACGCGGCATTTACATGATGGCCCAGAGAGCTGTCATGATGGTTAAAAAGGTGACTTATTTCGGGGAACTTGGCTATCTGAACAGTTCATGTCTTAGAAAAAGTATTATTTTAATGTTTTAGAGTTCTTCGAGGGATAAATTCACGCGTTTGTAGCAAAACTCAGTGACAAATATTTCTGTTGGTTTCCGGCCGCCATGTTGGTGCCCATACGGATGGGCACCAGCATGGCGTCTCCATCCAAATCTCTATAAATTTGGGTAAAAAATTTCTCCGCATATCTCGCGTAAGAAAAATTGCTGTGGCCAGAATTTTGGTGAGAGTCTTTTTTTATCTTTTTTGAATTGCGTGACACTGATAACCAGCAATAGAGAGGGGTTCGGGGGAACAGAGATGACACAGTGGTGAGAGTGCTTGCCTCCCAGGACCCACTAATGTAGCGTAAGGTTCGAATCCCGGATCATGGCCCGTTTCTCGAAAGCCCCGGAAACTTTTCGGGTCCGAAAAGCTATTTTTAGTTAATCTGTTTCTACAAACAGAGAGCTGAATACGCCTTAAACTTCTTGTATGAAGGGAACCCTGTTAATCTTAAGGATACGTGAATAAAACAGCGCTGTAATCATAAGGTTTAGGACTTTGGTCTGGCTTCCCGAATGCGAACTCCTGAAAACTTTTCAGGACCTTCTAGAAACGGGCCCCATCTGTTATTAGGGGGTTGAATTTATTTTTGGTTCTCGTCCTTGCACGCAGGGTTTTTGCTCGGATTCTCCGGTTTTCCTTCCTCTACAAAACCCATACCCGATATTTATATACTTGTTCGAACACTTTATAACGGGTTACTCAGAGCTCTCCTATGTTTCGTGCGTAAACAAATTAATGATAATAATAATCGTATTTATATAGCGCACATATCCTAAGTTCATGGCGATTTGCAAACTTTATTTTACACTTACCGTACCAATCCTCGAATGAGCGCCCCCTTCGAATAAGCGCCCCTCCTATCGGCCAAAAAAGCGCCCCCTCCCCTCCCCCCATTTTGTGGACGAGTAATGAGACAACAAAGGATGTATAGAATCTTAAAAGTTGTTGTCACTGACTTAAAAATCTTAAAATAGACGTTTCGGCAAAAATACTGTAACCTTCTTCAGTGATGAAATGAATGCTAATGGCGTCTAAATGTAAATGAGATGTTTATAAGAATGTGAGGAACTCGCTAGGGATTAATTTAGCATTTTGTAAATGTCTGGAATATGCGCGTGGTCATTAATTGAGTTCGGTTCGCGAATGGAATGCCACACTTCCAAGAACAATCTACGCGACCACAAGGGACAGCGGTCTATGACCTTGACATTATTAAAATCAAATTCGTGGTTGTTTTTCATACAGTGTTGCGCCAAAAGAGAGTTCTTGTCGCATGTGAGGACGGCTCTTTTATGTTCTTTTGTTCTGGATCTCAGTGCTCTGGTTGTTAGACCGATGTAAAGTTTTTCACAGTTTTTACAATTGATTTTATACACGACACCAGTTGACAGGTCTTGATCGAATTTATCCTTCGGTTTCTTCAGGATCGAACCAACCGTCTTGACGGGTTTATGAGCAACATTTACGTCGAATTGTCCTAAAGTTCTTGCAATTTTTTCAGAGATTCCTTGAAAATATGGCAAAGTAACAAAGCCTTTGTGGCTTTGAAGCTGATTATTTTGGGGCTGATTTAATGCTTTAGGTGGTTTGGTTCTTTGGCAGCTTTTTAAGAATTGGTCCGTGTAACCATTGGTTTTGAGTGCGTCCACCACGTGTTGTACTTCGGTTTTTCTGTCTTCGTCAGTCGACGGAATATTCTTTGCTCTGTCAAGAAGGGTTCTGGCCACTGAGCGTTTGTGTTGCAAAGCGTGGTGAGAGTTGAAATGGAGATACTTGTCGGTATGGGTTGCTTTTCTGTAAACACTGGTTTTAATTGATCCATCAGTATTTCTAGTTGTCTTCGTGTCGAGGAATGCGATGGATCTATCACTCTCTTCTTCGACTGTGAATTTGATGTGCTGGTTGATCGAGTTAAGATGGGAGTGAAATTCAGTGAGATGCTCACGGGCGAGGCAAACATGGCTATCGTCGACATATCTGTGCCACCACTTAGGGGGGTGTGGTGCAGTACTTAACGCTCTCTCTTCGACGTGTTCCATCACCAAATTTGCCAAGATGGCGCTTACAGGTGAACCCATGGGACAGCCGAATATTTGTTTGTAGAAAACGCCACCAAAGACAAAGTAGTTGTTGTCAAGTACGAACTCAAGCAACTTCATGATGTTGTCCACGGACATATTGGTTCTTTCGGGTATGGTCGAGTCGGACTCAAGTCTGGTCTTAGTCACCTCGAGTGCCAATGCCGTGGGGATAGATGTGAAAAGCGATACAACATCAAAAGACACCATGATCTAAGATTTTTAAGTCAGTGACAACAACTTTTAAGATTTTATTACTATGCCTGACTACAACTACAGTATTTTTAAAGGATGTATAGTTTTTGTCATGTAGTGTTAGATTTGTACATTGTTTCAGTTTGTGAACACCTTTAGTGAGCACGTTGAACACGTTAAGTACTTACGGTGCCGCGATTTAAACTTTAGGATTAGCTTTTTATGTCGATAAACAGCTTATGGTGTTGTTTACGCGCAGATGGTGTATTCAAAAAATGATCATGTCAGGCTACGATTTGGGAAAAATTGAATAAGCGCACCCCCCTGCCCCCCGCCCTCGATTAAGCGTCCCCCCTGAATAAGCGCCCCGGTCTTCTCCTAAATTTGAAATAAGCGCCAGGACATCATCCGCACTGTTTTCATTTCTGATTTTTTAGCCTAAGATAAAATACGACAAAGGAAAAATATCTATTTTTTGGTTTCAAAAGTTCGTTTAGTTTCGTTTCGTTAGTTTTATAAAAACAATTGAGATATCTTATTTTTAGCCACAAAATTGTCGCTAAAATTATTTCTGTCGGCTGGCAAATGTTCTGGTGCTGATACCACGTGACAAGAATTTTTTTTGCGGGTTCCGCATTTTGGGATTTTTGCGTTTGTTTCGCTATCCGCAAAAATAGAATCCTGCAAAAAAATTCCAGCCAAAATTTACTCCACTGGCGAAATTATACATACAAACATCGCATGAAGAATCACGGTGCAATTTATTTACAACATCTCTTGCGTTCAGAAAGCAAAACTCAAGGGATATGCACCGAGTGTAGTTTTTACTGATCCATTAATGGAGCAATCAGCCACACTATGGCAAGATGTAATTGTAATAGATTGAATCTGATTACCATGTCTTACATCCCTGCATGTTGTTTTACTTGTCGATTGCATGTAGTAATTCCCGCTTTTAAAGATTCCCCGTTTTAAAGATTCCCGCTTTTAAAGATTCCCCGTTTTAAAGATTCCCGCTTTTAAAGACTCCCCATTTTAAAGATTCCCGCTTTTAAAGATTCTCCATTTTAAAGATTCCCACTTTTAAAGATTCCCCATTTTAAAGATTCGCGCTTTTAAAGATTCCCGCTTTTAAAGATTCTCCGTTTTGAAGATTCCCGCTTTTAAAGATTCCCCGTTTTAAAGATTCCCGCTTTCAAAGATTCCCCGTTTTCAAGATTCCTGCTTTTAAAGATTCCCCATTTTAAAGATTCCCGCTTTTAAAGATTCCCCGTTTTCAAGATTCCCGCTTTTAAAGATTCCTCATTTTAAAGATTCCCGCTTTTAAAGATTCCCCATTTTAAAGATTCCCGCTTTTAAAGATTCCCCGTTTTAAAGATTCCCGCTTTTAAAGATTCCCCGTTTTCAAGATTCCTGCTTTTAAAGATTCCCCATTTTAAAGATTCCCGCTTTTAAAGACTCCCCATTTTAAAGATTCCCGCTTTTAAAGATTCCCCGTTTTAAAGATTCCCGCTTTTAAAGATTCCCCGTTTTCAAGATTCCTGCTTTTAAAGATTCCCCATTTTAAAGATTCCCGCTTTTAAAGACTCCCCATTTTAAAGATTCCCGCTTTTAAAGATTCCCCGTTTTAAAGATTCCCGCTTTTAAAGATTCCCTGTTTTAAAGATTCCCGCTTTTAAAGACTCCCCATTTTAAAGATTCCCGCTTTTAAAGATTCCCCGTTTTAAAGATTCCCGCTTTTAAAGATTCTCCATTTTAAAGATTCCCACTTTTAAAGATTCCCCATTTTAAAGACTCCCGCTTTTAAAGATTCCCGCTTTTAAAGATTCTCCGTTTTGAAGATTCCCGCTTTTAAAGATTCCCCGTTTTAAAGATTCCTGCTTTTAAAGATTCCCCGTTTTCAAGATTCCCGCTTTTAAAGATTCCTCATTTTAAAGATTCCCGCTTTTAAAGATTCCTCATTTTAAAGATTCCCGCTTTTAAAGATTCCCCGTTTTAAAGATTCCCGCTTTTAAAGACTCCCCATTTTAAAGATTCCCGCTTTTAAAGATTCCCCATTTTAAAGATTCCCACTTTTAAAGATTCTCCATTTTAAAGATTCCCGCTTTTAAAGATTCCCCGTTTTAAAGATTCCCGCTTTTAAAGATTCTCCGTTTTGAAGATTCCCGCTTTTAAAGATTCCCCGTTTTAAAGATTCCCCGTTTTAAAGATTCCCGCTTTTAAAGAGTCCCCGTTTTCAAGATTCCTGCTTTTAAAGATTCCCCATTTTAAAGATTCCCGCTTTTAAAGACTCCCCATTTTAAAGATTCCCGCTTTTAAAGATTCCCCGTTTTAAAGATTCCCGCCTTTAAAGATTCCCCGTTTTAAAGATTCCCGCTTTTAAAGATTCCCCATTTTAAAGATTCCCGCTTTTAAAGATTCCTCATTTTAAAGGTTCCGCATTTTAAAGATTCCCGCTTTTAAAGATTCCCCGTTTTAAAGATTCCCGCTTTTAAAGATTCTCCATTTTAAAGATTCCCGCTTTTAAAGATTCCCCGTTTAAAGATTCCCGCTTTTAAAGATTCCCCGTTCCCCGTTCCCCATTCCCGTTCCCCATTCCCGTTCCCCAGTTTAAAGATAGCCGAGTTTATATTGAATTAATTTTTAATTTCTATGTTTTCCCTGTTTCTTCTTCAGATGCTCGAAAAGTCACTTCTAAAGTTTGCAGAAGAGAATTTTAGCCAAAAATATTGCGCATGCCTCCATGGTGAAACTAAGAGATTAAGATCTTTAGCACTTATTGTCAAACGGCACCGATCCATGTTTAAGCGACCTTTTGGCAAAAATGAATTGATAATCCTTGAGGGGTTAGAGAAATACGTGGAGGGCGAAGGAGAGGAAAAATTTTGTAAGGCGCTCAATAAAATGATTACTGAAGAAGAGCAGGTCATGGAACCGAAACTTTCCCTTGGAAAAAGGTATGCATCTAAGATATAACTTAAATTTTATGAATCATCTTTGAACTCTTCAGGGCTGCCCTTAAGGATCCTTGCACTTTTTGATGCATTGATGCAGTGCAGAGAAATATGCGCTACTACCACGGTAACTGTTAACTAACGAGCAATAAAAGTAAAACTAGACGTCAGAAAAAGATGGCAGGTTTCTAGGGGAACTTAGGGAAGCTTAGGTATATCGTTGAATAGTGATCTATCAGATTAAACCCAAGTCTTGTTTTCTTAAACCGAGTTCTCACCAGTTTGGTGTAGATATCTCGGGAGTAATGGAAGTAACAGTCAAGTTGCATGAAGACCTGGGTGACCTTGGGCTCGGCAAATTAAGCCAGAAATATATAACAGATCCAGATATCCGCGGATTGTTAGCTAACACAGCCCTGGATGTCAAGAAAATGGAGCCTTATGATGAAGATCAACTGCTACTCATTACATCTGTGATTTACAGCGAAAAGTTTGAGCTGACAGGAGGGAGAAAACGAGAGGTATTTACTCTACAAAGGCATAGAATGAGACTGATTATTGATCACTTTTTTTGACAAAGATCTGGATGTTCTGTCTTCTTTTCTTAATTTGGGACTATCTAACAAGGTCAATAGTCGAGTATAATGTACTTAAAGGCACTGACTTGAAATGTTTAAGATCTACATTTCAAAACTTTAAGCCCCATAATGCAAAAGGGTCATATTTCGTAGGGTTTTTGGGTATGGTCCTCTGGACTAAGGACCTTTCGTTTCCCACTTCATATTAGCAGCAGGTTGTTTTTTTCTGTCTTTTCCTAGACCGTTTGTTTACTGCCAAATAAGCAAGACTTCAATGAAACTTCAAGTTATATACCTTTATAAAATGACTCAGCCCCAAGGCTGAGTCGAGGCCGTCAATGTCCACCTCAGGGAACATTGAAGGTCGAGGGGAAACAAAACTCACTGTTTCCCGCAGGGCCAGTCAATAAGTGTATTGTTATACCTCCCAACTCAAAATTGTGAAAAAAATTATTCGCCTGTCCCACACTGGCACAGAAATTTACCGCGGTTTCAAGGTGTTCAACCTGATCTCGTGCGATCGAGTCGAAGATTAAAGTTGTTGTTTCCCTAGGGAGTCAGTGTGTTTTGACTCATGAAACGTTCTTCTCCAAATGAAAAACGTATTTGAGTTAAGAAGTATAACAAGTATATTTGTCTTTCAACGCTACCTTCTGGAAAAGCTGAATCGTTCGTGAGCACTTGTGACTGCTAGGAGAGTCTAAAAGAGGCATAATGTATTGTATATCAACACTGACATATGTTTTTGCGTCAAGGATTGGGGAAGGGTCCATCATTAAAAGCTTTCACCACTGAATTAAGAGATGGGAAACCTGCTGAATACTACGATGTCTATCAGTATCGATAAATGATGATCGTTCCCTAACCTCAGCATATTGTCCACTTGATTTGCAGCGGGAAGGTAACGCAGTCGTAGGGCCTTTGCCGTGGTCCGCCAGCATTGTGTACGGGAGCGCAGGTTTTAAGACGACAAAAACTCCCCCAGAGGGGGCGGAGAGGAATATTAAAGGACCACTGCTCTTCAAATGGTGCCGTGTTGACTACAACAAAAAAACCAATCGACTGGAGATTCCCAAAGGAGAATATATCGGTAAAACTGTGTGTCACCGTAGAAACGCAGAATCCACACCCAACGTGGAAGGTGGCGAGTATTATGACGTCATTGTACACTGCAATTTGGACGAGATTGATTCCCAAGGTGAGATTAGCATATGTATAATTAAACGGACTTGACTTCAATGACGTGTCATCTGCCAGTCATCATTATTTAGTCATTAAATTTAGCGCTACCAGAGAAGAAACACCATTTCCAAAATTAATATGCCTTTTATTTGTCTCCTGCAAATGCCTTCTTCTAGTTTTAAGAAAAAGTCGCGTGCAGTGCATCACTAAACAATGCCTTGACTTATGCATTCCCTGTTTGAAGCATTTGGCAATTGAATCGATTTCATTATTTCTCCAGTCAATACACAGCTTCAATGTTTTAGTACAACAGCAAAAAATTGACGTGAATTATATCGAGCAGGCATTTAATGATGTTACTCAGTAACAAAACAATAACTAACACATGCTGACGCTGATAATGGTCAATCTAAGAGTTTTTATGTAAGAGTTTGTACATAATGTTTCCAGCCAAGGTAGTTTTTCTTTATCTCTATAATTAGAGTATGCAGTGGAAGATGCGATAAAACTGCGAGCTATAGAGAAAGAACTACTGCTACCTGGAACGGACAGGGCACAACGCAAAGCTCGAATCAGCAAGTATCTACACTGGGTGAGTGAAAAAAACAAGTAATTAACTTTAAAAGCTTTGGTTGGTTAATTTCTGTCTATCTGTTTATTTTCTTCTGCTGGCAAACAAGCCATTCCCTAAGTCTTGTTGCTTGCTCTTCATATTGTTGAAGAAGTTCCAGAGAAACCTTGCTGAAGCTTCAAACTCTATGTTTAGCTGAAAGAGAAAGTTCCAAAAAGAGATGTTGAGTTATCTTCCTAGACTCAGCTTGAGTATGATAAGAAAGCTTCTGTTGACCGAATTTTTATGGTTTCAAATAACTATCTTGTTATTCAACTAGTAATCCCTCACAGCTTATACAGATAACTCTTTTCAACAGTTTGAACGGTCACTGAGCACAGACCAACACAAGTTGACGCTTGACGAACCGTTAATAGAAGAAGATTGTGATTTTCTAAGACAAGTCTACCTTCCTTGCGCCGAGGATTCCACCATGTTGGATCTGACTTCTCTCTCAAAGGAAGACGTTCAGAGTTATGGAATCGTGTTCAATGCACTTGATAGTAAGAATACAAGATTCATTTATTAAACTAATCCGTCTACAGTGTCGTTTCCCTCCACTTTGTCGAACTCTGTAATTTTGCTCCTGATTTGTCCATCTACCCAATTTTTTTAAAGCAACTTCCGCTTCCCTTCGAGCTTCCAAAAATCGTGATACCACTGTACTTTTTTTAGTCGATCCTTAACTGAATCATTGTTTTGTGTTTTCGGGTAGCTAAAGACGCTTGACTCTCACATACAGCGCCCTTAACCCCCTAGGAACATAAATGGGTACTGTTAAATGTGCTACGATGGATTAGCTCTTAATCTTTGGAGAGTATCGATACTTCAAGCACTGATGATTCATCTGACTTCTCTCCTACCCCCTAAACATCACAAAGCAATGTCATTGCAAGCCCTAGTCGTACGCCTCGTGGAGATTAACTATGTGAAAACTATGTGTTTCGTTTCTTTTTGAATAAGAGGAAAGAGGAATCTCCAAGATATTCATGGTTGCAAATTTTGTTACTCAACAGCTTTGTCTGACGAGAAGTGGACTGAACTGGAGAGGAATATGGATTGCGCATGCCCTGAATGATGGCCCTGTGGACGTGGTTTTATAAGTTTGCTCCTGGAGTTATAATGACCTTACCTAGCTATTGCTCTTAAAGCATTGTTGTGGCAAACTTAATATAATTTTAGATCAGTTATCTAAAACATCGTCATGGTAAATATTTAAAACTGGAATCCGGCGACAGGACTGAAAATTCGAATTCTCCTTTATTTCGTCAAAAAGACCTTTTTGGAGAATTATGTTTTTGTTCTTTCTGGAGAAATATGGCTTAATGTTTCAATTTTGTGAAATCTCGGAAAGTTCGGAAAAAAAGCCTGTCAATCAACCAAGAAGGGAGGTGGAATTAATGCAACATTGAGCATTTTAACAGGACAGTAGTAGAGAAAGAAGGAGCGGCCGGTGAAAATTAAACCCACTAGAAGAAAAACTATGATGGGCATTATGAAAAATTATGTCATTTTTAGACGACTGAGCAAAAATAATCCACCAAAATGTTCTTTTTGACGAAATAAATGAAAATTGGAATTTTTGGTTCTTTCGCCGGATTCGCCATATCTACAGGCAGTGGTTCTTAATGAGTTTGAAAAGCGTATGTTTGTCACCTATATACCTATATTCATATACCCAGTTACCGCCTAACTCCTAAACAACTAGTGACCTTTAAAAAGTATCAGTGGGAGACGTAGAAGACATTTAAACCTAAAGGATACTCGCCAATATAAAATTTTTGAATTACCTTTTTTGTTATTATCATACAGATATCTTAGAAACAGTGTTAAAGTAAACATTGTACCATAATGGAAGTAAACTTTGTTTATTAATTAATTCTCTGTCTTATTTATGGTGACCTCGCTGTCCCATCAGCACTCTAAATTAACGACTAGATGGGAAAACCCAAGGAACTAAGACAACCCACTCCTCTATTGATCAGTTATTTTAAAAAACTGTGCCTCTCAATTTCTTAATTTCATTTCTGCCATCTGTGTCTTGCTACACGTTGTTCGACCGATATGGAAGCGACCTTTTGGCAAAAGCGATCTGATAATCCTTGAGGGGTTAGAGAAATACGTGGAGGGCGAAGGAGAGGAAGAATTTTGTAAGGCGCTCAACAAAAAGATTACTGAAGAAGGGCTGGTCATGGAACCAAAACCAAAAAATTTTCCCAAGTAGCAAGGTATGGACTCAATATTAAACAGTGCCTTTTCACACTCAAGATTTCTAAATGACTAGCGGTGAGATTGTAAGGACGACCTTACGAAAATGCTCAGAAGAGAGAAATAGAGGGAAAGAGAGATATGACGGTCACAGTGGTTAATGGGGGAGGGGGGGGGGGGAGGCGGACCGGTGAGTGGAGGGGAAGGGGGAACTTCGGATGATCTAGCATCTCGTGCCGGGCCAACTTGCCTTTTCGAAACCGTGGATAAGCCTCTGTCCACAGAAGAGAAATTCGCTACTACCACATGTTACCTAAGTAGCGAAAAACAACTATGAAAAGAAAACTGACAACAAGGTTAGCTTGGAGAGAGAGGGGAGATCAATAAATTGTGATGCCTGAGATCATGCCCTACTCTTGTTTTCCTAAACTTAGTTCTTGCCAGTTTGGTTTTGATATCTCAGAAGTAATGGAAGTAACAGTCAAGCTGCATGAAGACTTGGGAGACCTTCAGCTCGGCAAATCAAGCCACAAATACATAACAGATATTGCTAGCTGACACGGTCCTGGATGTCAAGAAAATGGAGCAATATGATTTAGACAAACTGCTACTCATTACGCCCGTCATTTACAGCGAAAAGTTTGAGCTGACAGTAGGGAGAAAGCAAGAGGTATTTACTTTATAAAGGCATGATGTTGTCATATTCTATTCTTTTCTTTCTGCCACTGTTTGTTTGATTTTAAGTAGGTGAACGTTATTTTTTTCATTATGGTTTTGTGAAGTATGATATTAAAAGTTTTGCTTTTGTGGTAGAACTGGATCCATAGCAAGTTTAACATCAAGAGGACAAATGCATAAAAAAAATTAACCTCTATCTGAGTTTTATATCGTGAAATCTAAGTAAAAAAGAGCATTTTTATTTTAAGACTTCTGCTGCCAAATGCGAAAGTTCATCGCAAGGAAACCTGGTATAACACAGTCAGAAAGAGGGTATGACATGGAAGAAACTAATTACTTCAAGTCTTGCCGTTGTGTAATATTTATATTTTCTTGACTTAGCGACCGGAAAAGAAACGCTTATTCCTCTGAACTCGAGGAGCGTACCCGCACCAATTCTCTTCAGGTGCTGCCGTGTTGATTTCAATAAAGAAACTAATCGACTGGAAATCCCCAAAAGCCAGTACATCGGCAAAACTGTTTGGACGCTCGTGTGAGCTGAAGAAAATTTGGACGAAATTAATGATTAATAGAATAGTAATGTAGTGTAACAAGAGGAACATAATCTCTCGAGTATAACCATGAAAACCGTTAGATACATAGCTAGCCGCAATTCCTCTTCTGGGCAGTCTTTTTCAATGCTTCTGTTTGTGAACCAGCATTGAAAGTTAAATAAAACGTCGAACTGGTTGAGATTTAGGTATGATCAACTTTCCTCTGGCTTAAAGGATAAACTGATCTTCAGTTTCTAATGAGGATGAAAATGGAAACTCTTTGACAGATATTGAGCGAGCCATTTTATAATGGCTGATGATGCAATCTCGCAGCCAAATTCTTTCACTCCTCAGGAGAAAACATCCGCTAACATCCATCTTGATCACGTGAGCTCATGAAGTCTTATTCCTCTAAGGTTTCATAAACCTTTACCTTTCTGGTATCAAACGTTTGGAAGTTTTAAGCCACAGAAAGTCGAATAAGCTCTTTGCATCTAAAACTTTGTTATATTATGGGCTAGAACATTAAAAATGCCAGAAGTGGAAAAAGCATATCGAAAATAGTAAAATGGGCAAGTTTGAGGCCCCTGGCATTAAAGAGTAAGTTTATACGACAGTTGGAATTTTCGGAAAATTTAGAAGATATATATCTATGGAATTCGAAAATGTCGCTGGAGAGCAACGTCTTGGCCTCCAACAACTTTTTCTGTACAAATCTTCTTAATTTTATAAAAAAAAAATACGTAAAATCTCATTCTTTAAAGCAGGGGGCTTCAAACTTGGCCATTTTGATATTTTCGACATGCTTTTTTTCATTTCTGGTTTTTTTTATGTTATAGCCCGTAATTTTATTATGTAGACTTAGCCAAGCGTAAAAGCGGAGCTCCTGTTCAAAACCCGATTAAGCTAAACCAGGATAAGCGAGAAGTTTGATTTGAGTTGTGTTACTTTGTTACTTTACGGATCACCTTCAAAAAAGCACGTAACCTCGATGAGCTCTAAACCTAAACCCACGATATGGTAACGTGATACTGGTCAGCGGAGACCCTGTTTCGACAGGTGTCAATTCAATTGACCATAACATGGATGTCCAATATCAAAGATATACGCTGTAAACCAAGACTTGGTATTAGCTGGAGTAAGGCCGCCATGTTGCGCGACGTCATTTTAGTCGTCGTTGGGCGCATGCGCCCGCGATCCATACCGCTAGCCATATTGACCATAGAAAATGAGTCGCATGGGTCTCTATGCATGCATTTGGTTCTCTTTCTAAAGTCTAAAGCTCACTTGGAGGCCCTTCGCACCGCCGGAGCTCAGCTATGAAAAGTAGGTTACGTGGTGGCCTAGCTGCAAAGGGCCTAATAGGGAGAATAATTTTTGGTTCATCATTTATACTTGAACATTTTCTGCAAAAAAAAACCCCTGAGCTGCTAGGAACCGGAACTGGGCCTTAATTCAATGTATGATCAAAATACAGTTACCGTATATTCGCTCTTGTGTGAAATTGTGTAGGTAAACGGTGTTAAGAGAGAGGGGAGGGTAAATTGCGCCCTTGACGATATCCTATAACAAAGGAGAGCTCTCAGGCGATGTACCCTAATCGGTGTCCCAAAGTTGAAGTCGAGGCCAATATTATCACAAAACAATGCGTAGTAAATAAAGGTACATTATGAGTGTCTAAGCCCTTTGTGTTTTGGATTGTTTTTCTAATTTTCGATTTTGTGGCGAGAAAAGAAAAGCCAAGGGACAAAAAAAAACAAAAAAACAATTCCTTTATCGATCAGTTCTGTCAAAAAATATGTCTCTCAATTTCTTAATTTCAAATTACGTGATCTGTATTTTGCCAGCGCGACACTTTCTACTCGACATACTTATCAGAAATTACAAAGCTGCAATACTTGTACTCTGCAGTGAAAACCAGCAGTTGACTGAATTCTGACTGATCGTTCGGTTGGTGACACCCATACTTTCATAAAAATGTTTAAAAACGATAAATGGACATGGCATAAATCAAAGCAAAGCATTGTTTACCCAAGAAACCATAGTCAAATATTCACTTACACTGCAATGTTTATATCATATGTCATTCACATATATTTCAATATCACTAATTATAATATAGACTCTTTATAGATAATTCTTTGCAATACAGCAGCGATTTTCCAAGGAAATGCAGGGGGAGATAACGATGTCCTTTCGTTACTCGACTTGTCTTTTCTGATATTTCTTTACAAAAATAAAGACGATAGAACTGAGTCAACTTTGCAAACTTTCATCCGCACTGTTTTCATTTCTGATTTTTTAGCCTAAGATAGAATATGACAAAGGAAAAATATCTATCTTTTGGTTTCAAAAATTCGATTAGTTTCGTTTCGTTAGTTTTGTAAAAAAATTGAGATAGCTTATTTTTTAGCCACAAAATTGTCGCTAAAATTATTTCTGTCGGCTGGCAAATGTTCTGGTGCTGATATCACGTGACAAGAAATTTTTTGCGGGTTCCGCATTTTGGGATTTTTACGTTTGTTTCGCTATCCGCAACAATAAAATCCTGCAAAAAAATTCCAGCCAAAGTTCACTCCACTGACGAAATTATACATACAAACATCGCATGAAGAATCACGGTGCAATTTATTTACAACATCTCTTGCGTTCAGAAGCAAAACTTAAGGTATATGCACCGAGTGTAGTTTTTACTGATCCATTAATGGAGCAATCAGCCACACTAGGGCAAGATGTATTTGCAATAGATTGAATCTGATTACCATGTCTTACATCCCTGCATGTTGTTTTACTTGTCGATTGCATGTAGTAATAGCAAAAACCGCTGATCTGAGTCGTCCCACATGGTAATTAGTCTTCATGACTCAATGTATTGCAAAGAAAATGAAAGACGTCACGTGACGTAATCACTCATGTGCCTCGTTTGGCTAAGGCAGTTTATGAAAGCATTTTAGTTTCGATGCAAGATCAACTGTTTGCATTTATTCGTCTACAGATCGGAGTTCCTTAAGCTGGACAGATTTTTTGCTGCGTCGGTTAGTAACGTCGAATTTTCTTGTTTCGATAAATGAAGATTCCATTCAATTCCTCTGGCACTGAGGTTTGACTCAAATAACGATTCTTCGTGTTGTCTCGTAGGAAGTACATCGGACACTCAGTGTGATCACAGTTTTTTCATTTGCTGGATTGCATACAGCTCAGTTGCTCGTCGATTTTACGGTATGATTACCTAGCTACATGGCTTTCTTCGCTATTCTCTTATTTTACTTTCTGATTTGCTAGCTAGGTTAGTTATTTTTATGACAGGGAACCATTAAACAAGCAATTCAGAGATAGCTAAGAGCTACCCAAAAATAGTTTCCACAGCGTAAAATTGCAGCATTAATTATACTAGAGCCGACAAAATGGAGGCGGCAAAAATACTAATGTACAGAAATATACATATTCAAAGCGTCTCAAGTGGGTGTGCTGAAATCTCAGTTAACAGTTAGCAATTTCTCAGATATCGTTACGGCCCATCGGATCTCAGATCTCAGTTGTTATTTTAAATAGCGCTGTTTTTCAGCCTAAATGGGATCAACTGGCGGTAGTTGTTCGATAATTATTTCTGCTTTTGTTAAGATAAAGAGAGTTTATATTGAATTAATTTTTAATTTCTATGTTTTCCCTGTTTCTTCTTCAGATGCTCGAAAAGTCACTTCTAAAGTTTGCAGAAGAGAATTTTAGCCAAAAATATTGCGCATGCCTCCATGGTGAAACTAAGAGAATAAGACCTTTAGCACTTATTGTCAAACGGCACCGATCCATGTTTAAGCGACCTTTTGGCAAAAATGAATTGATAATCCTTGAGGGGTTAGAGAAATACGTGGAGGGCGAAGGAGAGGAAAAATTTTGTAAGGCGCTCAATAAAATGATTGCTGAAGAAGGGCTGACCATGGAACCGAAACTTTCCCTTGGAGAAAGGTATGCATCTAAGTTGTAACTTAAATTTTATGAATCATCTTTGAACTCTTCAGGGCTGCTCTTAAGCATCCTTGCACTTTTTGATGCATTGATGCACTGCAAAGAAATATGCGCTACTACCACGGTAACTGTTAACTAACGAGCAATAAAAGTAAAAATAGACGTCGGAAAAGATGGCAGGTTTCTAGGGGAACTTAGGGAAGCTTAGGTATATCGTTGAATAGTGATCTATCAGATTAAGCCCAAGTCTTGTTTTCTTAAACCTAGTTCTCACCAGTTTGGTGTAGATATCTCGGGAGCAATGGAAGTAACCCTCAAGCTGCATGAAGACCTGGGTGACCTTGGGCTCGGCAAATTAATCCAGAAATACATAACAGATCCAGATATCCGCGGATTGTTAGCTAACACAGCCCTGGATGTCAAGAAAATGGAGCCTTATAATGAAGATCAACTGCTACTCATTACATCTGTGATTTACAGCGAAAAGTTTGAGTTGACAGGAGGGAGAAAACAAGAGGTATTTACTCTACAAAGGCATAGAATGAGACTGATTATTGATCACTTTTTTTGACAAAGATATGGATGTTCTGTCTTCGTTTCTTAATTTGGGATTATCTAACAAGGTCAATAGTCGAGTATAATGTACTTAAAGGCACTGACTTGAAATGTTTAAGATCTACATTTCAAAACTTTAAGCCCCATAATGCAAAAGGGTCATATTTCGTAGGGTTTTTTGGGTATGGTCCTCTGGACTAAGGACCTTTCGTTTCCCACTTCATATTAGCAGCAGGTTGTTTTTTTTCTGTCTTTTCTTAGACCGTTTGGTTACTGCCAAATAAGCAAGACTTCAATGAAACTTCAAGTTATATACCTTTATAAAATGACTCAGCCCCAAGGCTGAGTCGAGGCCGTCAATGTCCACCTCAGGGAACATTGAAGGTCGAGGGGAAACAAAACTCACTGTTTCCCGCAGGGCCAGTCAATAAGTGTATTGTTATACCTCCCAACTCAAAACTGTGAAAAAAATTATTCGCACACTGGCACAGAAATTTACCGCGGTTTCAAGGTGCTCAACCTGATCACGTGCGATCGAGTCGAAGATTAAAGTTGTTGTTTCCCTAGGGAGTCAGTGTGTTTTGACTCATGGCACGTTCTCCTCTAATTGAAAAACGTATTTGAGTTAAGAGCTATAAGAAGTATATTTGTCTTTCAACGCTGCCTTCTGCAGAAGCTGAATCGTTCGTGAGCACTTGTGACTGCTAGGAGAGTCTAAAAGAGGCATAATGTCTGTATATCAACACTGGCATATGTGTTTGCGTCAAGGATTGGGGAAGGGTCCATCATTAAAAGCTTTCACCACTGAATTAAGAGGTGGGGAACCTGCTGAATACTACGGTGTCTATCACTATCGATGAATGATGATCGTTCCCTAACCTCAGCATATTGTCCACTTGATTTGCAGCGGGAAGGTAAGGCAATCGTAGGGCCTTTGCCGTGGTCTGCCAACATTGTGTACGGGAGCGCAGGTTTTAAGACGACACAAACTCCCCCAGGGGTGGCGGCGAGGAATATTAAAGGACCACTGCTCTTCAAATGGTGCCGTGTTGACTACAACAAAAAAACCAATCGACTGGAGATTCCCAAAGGAGAATATATCGGTAAAACTGTGTATCACAGTAGAAACGCAGAATCCACACCCAACGTGGAAGGTGGCGAGTATTATGACACCATTGTAAACTGCAATTTGGACGAGATTGATTCCCAAGGTGAGATTAGCATATGTATAATTAAACGGACTTGACTTCAATGACGCGTCATCTGCCAGTCATCATCATTTAGTCATTAAATTTAGCGCTACCAGAGAAGAAATGCCATTTCCAAAATTAATATGCCTTTTTATTTGTTTCCTGTAAATGCCTTCTTCTAGTTTTAAGAGAAGAAGCGTGCAGTGCATCATTAAACAATGCCTTGACTTATGAATTCCCTGTTTGAAGCATTTGGCAGTTGAATTGATTTCATTATTTCTCCAGTCAATACACAGCTTCAATGTTTTAGTACAACAGCAACAAATTGATGTGAATTACATCAAGCTGGCATTTAATGATGTTACTCAGTACCAAAACAATGACTACCACATGCTGACTGATAACAGTCAATCTAAGAGCATTTGTGTCAGAGTTTTGTACATAATGTTTCCAGCCAAGGTAGTTTTTCCTTTTCTCTATAATCAGAGTATGCAGTGGAAGATGTGATAAAACTGCGAGCTATAGAGAAAGAACTACTGCTACCTGGAATGGACAGGGCACAACGCAAAGCTCGAATCAGCAAGTATCTACATTGGGTGAGTAAAAAAGCAAGTAAGCTTTAGAAGCTTTTGATTTGTTCTGTCTGTCTGTCTATTTCCTTCTGCGGGCAAACAAGCCATTCCCTATGTCTTGTTGCTTGCTCTTCATATTGTTGAGGACGTTCTAGAGAAAGCTTGCTGAGGCTTCAAACTCTAAGTTTAGCTGAAAGAGATAATTCCAAAAAGAGATGTTGAGTTATCTTCCTAGACTCAGCTTGAGTATGATAAGAAAGCTTCTGTTGACCGAATTTTTATGGTTTCAAATAACTATCTTCTTATTGAACTAGTAATCCCTCACTGCTTATACAGATAACTCTTTTCAACAGTTTGAACGGTCACTGAGCACAGACCAACACAAGTTGACGCTTGACGAACCGTTAATAGAAGAAGATTGTGATTTTCTAAGACAAGTCTACCTTCCTTGCGCCCAGGATTCCACCATGTTGGATCTGACTTCTCTCTCAAAGGAAGACGTTCAGAGTTATGGAATCGTGTTCAATGCACTTGATAGTAAGAATACAAGATTCAGTTATTAAACGAATACATATACAGTGTCGTTTCCCTCCACTTTGTCGAACACTGTAATTTGGTCCTGATTTGTCCATCTACCCAATTTTTTTAAAGCAACTTCCGCTTCCCTTCGAGCTCCCAAACATCGTGATACCACTGTACTTTTTTTAGTCGATCCTTAACTGAATCATTGTTTTGTGTTTTCGGGTAGCTAAAGACGCTTGACTCTCACGTACATCGCCCCTAACTACCTAGGAACATAAATGGGTACTGGCAAATGTATCTACGATGGATTAGCTCCTAATCGTTAGGGAGTATCGATACTTCAAGCACTGATGATTCATCTGACTTCTCTTCTACCCTCTAAATTGGAACGGACTCGAACCTTTTTATACCACTGACAAAAATCACAAAATAATGTCAGTGCAAGCCCTAATCGCACGCCTCGTGGAGATTAAAGGAAAACGAAGCTATAACTATGTGTTTTGTTTCTTTTAGAATTAAAGAAAAGAGGAATCTCCCATATATTCATGGTTGCAAATTTTTTTACTCAACAGCTTTGTCTGACGAAAAGTGGATTGAACTGGAGAGGACTATGGATTGCGCATGCCCTGAATGATGGCCCTGTGGACGTGGTTTTATGAGTTTCCTCTTGGAATTATGATGACCTTACCTAGCTATTTCTCTTAGAGTATTTTTTTGGCAAACTAAACATAATTTTAGATCAGTTATCTAAAATATCGTCATGGTAAATATTTAAAATTGATGAAATATTAAAAGCCACTGGCTGTAAATATGGAAAATCCGGCGACAGGGCTGAAAATTCGAATTCTCCACTATTTCGTCAAAAAGACCTTTTTGGAGAATTATTTTAAGAAACATGTTTTAACGTTTCAATTTTGTGAAATCTCGGAAAAGTTCGAAAAAAAACGCCTATCGATCGACCAAGAAGGGAGGGGGATTTAATGCAACATCGAGCATTTTAACAGGGCAGTAGTAGAGAAAGAAGGAATGGCCCGTGAAAATTAAACCCGCTAAAAGAAAAACTATGAAGCGCATTGCAAAAAATTGTGCCATTTTTGCACGACCGAGCAAAAATAATCCACTAATATGTTCTTCTTGAGGAAATAAAAGAAAATTGGAATTTTCGGTTTTTTCGTCGGATTCACCATATCTACAGGTAGTGGTTCTTAATGAGTTTGAAAAGCGTGTTTGTCACCTATATACCTATATCCATATACCCAGTTACCGCCTAACTCTTAAACAACTATTGACCTTTAAAAAGTATCAGTGGGAGACGTAGAAGACATTTCAACCTAAAGGATACTCGCAAATATAAAATTTTTGAATTACCTTTTTTGTTGGTATCATACAGATATATTAGCAACAGTGTTAAAATAAACATTGTACCATAATGGAAATAAACTTTGTTTATTAATTGATTCTCTGTCTTATTTATGGTGACCTCGCTGTCCCATCAGCATGCACTCTAAATTAACGACTAGATGGGGTTGACTCCAAGATTTATGGTGGATTAGCTTGGGATATTTTATAGAGAAATGAAGAATTTTAGAAAAGTTTTGTTTTCACTTCATTTCTGTAAGAGGTACTTCTAAAACACTAAGCAATCTATCACTGCACCTTTCCCCTCACTTGATTCACAATAAGAAGCCAAGTATTAACTTAGTTAAAACTACACAACTCAAAAAGTTAACGGTAACCGATTTTCTTGAATAAGGTGGAGTTTAATTTGAATGTCAGATCCCACAACATCGCGAAATAAATATTCACGTCATGAGAGAGAGCGATTTGTGATTCTCCGTCACAATTATTACGAGCACTCCTTCCTGTGTTTCAGTTTCTGTCAAAACCAAAACACCTGATCAAAAGCGTTTTCTATATCGATGAAACGATGTAAAAATATCCACTCCAGCATCGTTATGGTGGTATTGTTCGTACTGCTAAACTGGAATGTGAACAAAGTCATTAAACAATCGCAGCCAGAGATAGTATTCCCAAACCTGACTGGGCCGTCGTAAGAACAAAGGTTTATAAATCAAAATCAATCAAATCAATCGTTAAAACTATTTTCCCTTCTCCCGTGCGAGGTCAAAGAACAAATAGAAAAAAATCATCTTTTTTTATTTGAAACGGGGACCGTGCACGAGGGCTATGTTGGCGGCGGAAAATCGAAGCTGGTATAACTAGATGGCTTTCATTGAAGGAAAGTCCAAAAGGTTTGAGTCAAAAGTAAGAGTGGAATTTTTGCTACAAAACTGACAAAGATGAAAAGATTTCTGAGCATCGTTTTAAAATTAACGTCTTCCAGAATCCCTTGACAAACTAAATAAATCTATTTAAACCGAAAGATCGTAAGCTAGAATTACATATAACACTTTTCCAAAGAAAACATTCTATTTTTGTCAAAACCTAAAGATGAAGAAAATTGTTTATTACTTCACCAGACTTTCGTTCTTTGAATGCTCTCAGTTTTGTGTCTTTTTGTATAATAGTTAAGAATTCTATTTTAGTTTGAACTAGTAGTTCTGGTATTGGAATGATATACCGGAAGACGTCATATCTCTTTTTCGTTGATATCTATGGGCGTCAGCACGATTTCAGTTTTCATGTTTTTCCGTTTTCAGTCAGCTTCTATTGCGAGTAAGCTTATGGCACTTTATATTCGTTTGGTCACGAGAATTAACCAAAGAAGCTAACTGACCTCGAGTTTACGGTAAGTTTTCCAAACTACCTAGCTTTTTTCGTTTCGATATATGATCCACTAGTTCGCCAGCCAAGGTTTGAAAGTTGGCAGCCTTTTTTAAATCGAAGAAAATTATCAATGTTCATTTGTCATCTAGATGTAGAGAAAAATGTTTTGTGAGGGTTACTTATCTTGTCTATGAATATCTGCCAAATTTTGACAATAACTAGGCTCAGTGCTCGACTAGATTAATCTTAATCTCGACACACCACTCCTTCTGTGAAATACTGGATTTTGTAAATTCAGAAGGAATCCACCAAAAGATCGAATAAGAAGTCACTCGGGACACTTTGCACCAAGATTATTTAAATCGTGTTGCAAACTTCCTTGCGAAAAGCGACTGTTTTAAATATCTTCTCAAAAGAAATCATTTCTAACAACACCAAATGTCGAAAACAAATTTTGAAGTTTATGTGAAACAATTGAAAATACTGGTGAAATGAAGCTGATGATGAAATTGTACCTGCTTGCAAAATTTCTCTAAACTTTGAAATTTAGTTTCTCGAGTTACCATGGGTAATTGTTTTTGGTGTCATTTCAGGTAACTATTTTTATCTTTATTTAGCTTTTAGAAAATTCAAAAAGGACAGAACTATACTCACAATTATTCTGGTACAAGGTTTTTCTCCACAAAAAACTGAAATTGCTTGATTTCCTTTGGGGTTTCGTCTTAATCTGTGTTAGCTTTTCCCGCCTTCAATATCCACGAATTCATCATTTCATTCAGTATTAATGTTTGTTTCGAATTTGAAGGGGGACTGCGCTTTTGTGGTATATTCATTTCATTGGCAAACAGCTGTATGTAGCTTTAAGAAACAGCGAAGAAGGCACTCCGAAGTCTCTGTCACAAGCTAGGCAGAATACTTTTGTATTTTGGTTTTACTTCCAAAGCTCTATATTCTATAAAGGAACTGATTTACACAAATGTAACTCTCACTTGATGGGGTGGCTTTGCACTATTCGACGGTTGTAAAAAGACGCTTGTAAATAGAGAATTTCGATTCAAGATTTTCTCCCCATTTTGGTTTCAGATGATTGCAGACTCACTTCGAAGGTTTGCCCAAGAGAATTTTAGCGACAAGTACTTACCAGTCCTCCACGGCGAAACAGAGAATGTCAAGCCTTTGGCACTGGTAGTCAAACAACGTCGGTCGATATGGAAGCGTCCTTTTGCAAAGTTGGAAATGGTAATTCTTGCAGGACTTGAGAGATACGTAGACAGCGGAGCGCAGGAAGCATTCCTTGAATCTGTTAAATCTAAAATCACAAAAGAAGAGTTCTTAAAGACACAAAAAGTTGGCATGGGCTCCAGGTATGTATTAAGCTAAGCCTTGTAATTTTGAAATTAGAACCATCTTCTTGGGCAAATCTTGTGTAAGCCGTTAAACAAGATCCATGTTTCATTACTTATCCGAATCAAAGTTATACATCCCTTGGAGGACTGGTTCTGAGCTTTCGACGCTACTATTTGAGCAATAAAAAATGTTTGTCTTTTATCTCAACGTCAGTGAGAAAAGTAAAGGAAAATACATGTGTATCACATGTACATAATTAGCCATTTGAACTGGAGTAAGCTCTAGCTATTTTAGTGTAATATGCCATAGTTGAAAAAATAACTTTACAGAGAGACTGCATTCACTCAACGAGAGCGACTTTCAATCTGCGCTCAATATTTTAGAAATTTGCCGATTTCCATTGCGTCCTTCTGGTAGTATTTTTCTCCGTACGTGCTGCATAATAATTTACGGGTAAAACTAACAAAATAATGGCCTTGCCAACTGCGTCGAGCCATAATTTCCCTGCTTTAAGTGCTAAAAAAATGCTCCAAACAGACCACAACTACATATTATGGGGGGTGACTTCCAAATAGAACTAACTGGAATGTAAAGATTGCATCCTGTAGCTGAGGAAGTAGAAGGGTTGTTTACAGAACTTCTCAAACTCATCAATAGTTCCTTGTGTTTAAACAAAGGAAATCAAGACCGTGATGGTGTTTGCATTTCTGATCTTAATTAGCATAGATTTTTACGATTTTATTTCTCCGTTTCCTCCTTAGTTTTAGTTTCGCTTGAGAACTCATCGAACACTCAAGAAAATGTTCGACTACATTTCCAAACACGTTGCAAGTTCGTCAAAAACGCTTGCGCATCATATTTTCAGCCCTCTTCTCGGTGTTTGGAAATGCAGTCAAACACAGTCTTTCGTGTTTGATATATTACGTAATTTGTCAACTAACGCCCAGTTCTTGTTTTTCTTAAACCCAGTTCTCATGAGCTCCGAGTAGAGATAGGAGGACATGTGACCGAGGGAACGTTCAAATCAAGTGATGAGCAGGGAGTCCTGCAGCTTGGCAATTTAAGTCAGAACTACATTTCAGACCCAGATCTCCGCGCTGTACTGGCTAATGCTGACCTGGATGCCAACAAAATGAAGGATTTTGAAGATCAAAAGCTACTTCTTGCAACATCTGTGATTTACAGCGACAAATTTGTACTCATAGGGAAAAAAATGCGTCAGGTATCAATTTTGTATAACATATATATTGTGTGACGAAGTGTAATATTGCAGCCGACAGCAAATTTTGCTCCACTTGTTTCGAATATAAGATCTCATACCTTCTTTAAATTGTGTTTGCCTCTTCATTTTAGAAATGAGAGTGTGATTTGCCAACTGAATTCGAGTTTTTGTCCAAATAATATCTTTGAATGCTCTTTGGCCGTATTTGCATCTTCCACGAAGCATTATCGCAACGCATTATCCGCAGGAGACTACACGGTGAACGGGGCCTTTATGGGGGATTGACTTTCTAACCCAACATCCACTTTTGCTTGCCGGTAGCCTTGCCATGACCGATATATTTCGATACCATGTGGCCCCGCAAAAATGTGATCATCAATGTCACAAGCCCTTTTCACTCGCTTGCATTTTAGGTGGAGATGTCGCCGTTTGTCCAAATTCTTATACCACATCTGAAAGCGCATTTCAAGGGGACGTACATTCCCCCAGAAGTGGCATCAAGAACTGTACGGGCGCCATTTCTCTTCAAGTGCTGCCGCGTTGGTTACAATAAAGAAGTCAATCGACTGAAAATCTGCAAAGGAGAGTACGTGGGTAAGACTGTTACAGCGGAGTTGGACCACGCAACCAAAATGCAAGATGCTGAGTATGGCGACTCACTACCAGTAGAGATATCTACGGATGAAGATGGCGATTTGTCAGGTCAGAGTAACAGATGTATAATTGCCATAGAAACGTGGTTGAAAGAGCTATGTCTTCTTCTGAGGATGTACAGCTCTTTCGTGTTTCTTTCTATTTAAAACGATATGAAATCGAGGATCATTTATAGAGCAATTTTCCTAAACCTCATGGTCAAGTTTTTGTGGATATGTTCGGACGTAGGCTAAGCCAGAGCGTCCCTGCTGCTGTGAGACAATCAGTTTGTTTTTCATCTAAGGGTTTGCTTTTTACATATAAAACCTGAACAAGACGCAGTCGGCTGAAACTCGTCACAACCAGGATTCATAACCTTCTTAGTGGCTTCTTACGTTGCTGAACTCGAACATGATACCACCAAAAACAACTAGATATAATTTTATATAACAATGTTGTTAGGTTGTAAGTCCTATTTCTTTGTTCTTTCTCTCACGTTTCTTTGTCGAACTCGTTGCTAATGGGAAGAGAGCGTGAAGGGTAATTAGATCCCATCCAAGTTAAGAAATTCCAGGATGGTCTAGAAATAGGCAATCCTGTAAAAAACAACTACCCACGTGGACAACCCGAGCGTCTTACCGGTATTTTCATCCTCCACAAAAACATTTACACTATAATAATAATAATAATAACTTTATTTAAGTGTCAGGGTAGGTATTTAGCTTACAGAAGCTAATTGGGGACATCGCAGTTGATAACATTTTTCGTGAAAGAAAAGGGTGCCATGAGTGAAAATAACTCGAGGCGGATTGCCTTGGGAATGGGGTCCATATGGGGGATTATCTTCCTAATTCTTCATCCTCTCCCAGATATGTCCAGTCCATTACTGAACGCTAATGAGATTCAAATTCCTTATGATAGGCATCACAAAGTGTCCTCAATGATAAAAAGTCACCAAAACACACACAGTTTTGTCAAATATGAAGTAATATGAAAATGTCAAATAAACCTGCCAAATGCATGCGAGGTACTAATTAAGCAATGCTTGCGTTCAGTCCTGGACACAAGTGTCCTCTCTTGCAAATGTTCAGTGCTTTTAATGAAGACATCTAGGCACTGTTAGTGGTCTAAGTGTTACTATCTTGTTGACTAGATTCTTTGACAGCCGAAGATATTGTTAAACTGGACATCATTAAGAAAGAGGTGCTGCTTGCGGAAAGGACTTTAGAACGACGTAAAGCGCGAGTGAACAAGTATCTACAATGGGAAAGTGAAGTTAGAAGATCTTAAAAGATTGTGGAATGCTTGTTTTGTAATGCAAATTTTAAAATCATTCATCAAGCCACACATGTTTAAAGCAAAGTCATCTCTTTCAACAGTTTGAACGGGTATTGACCACAAACCAAAAGGAGCTGTTTCTTGATGAGTTATTGACTGCTGAAGACTGCAAGTTTCTAAAAAGCATCGCCTTTCCTTTCTCCAAGAATTCTCCCAAGCTTGATATGTCATCTTTCACAAAGGAAGACATTCATGGATATGGAATTGTCTTTAAAGTGCTAAGTGGTATGAACTTGAACTCTATCTACCCTAGTCTTATTCACCCTATATGTTTCTTTTTAGGATTGATGTCGCCATGAAACTCCGATAAACTACATTAGTATTAATTTGACGCTTCCTCTGTTGAGTCAGTGAAGAGTTTCATTTATTGAATCCAGAGTGAAGATAAGTCCTTCCTTGCTCCAATGACACGGCGGTGGGGAGGGGGAGGGGGAGGGGGAGGGGAGGGGGAGGGGGAGGGGGAGGGGAGGGGGAGGGGGAGGGGGAGGGGGAGGGGAGGGGGAGGGGGAGGGGGAGGGGGAGGTGCTGTTTAAAAGGGGAAGTTTCATGGGTCTTTAGTACTAATATTATTCGACCATCATGTGTACTGGTTCCCTCTGTCCCTCCCCTCCTCATTCGTGATTGCCTCATGACAGGTTCATGAGTTCATCCTTTTTGTTCCTTTCCGGGGTTTTTAAGCCGGGAGAGAATGGAAGGGTAGCATGCTAAAGATCACTAGGCTTCAAAGCCAGATTTTGACTTGGCACTAGCTGTTTAAGAGTCATTTTTTGTGAATTTGTCCCCGCAGAGTTACCAGATGAACAATGGAAGGAACTAGAGACGACTTTGGAGAAGTGAAAACACGTTGGTTACGGACATAGCAAATTCAAAATGTCATATTTGAAGGATAAAGTTTTCTTAATTAATGTTCCCTCCTCCTTTTCTTTTTGGTCGCTTAATGAATTATTTTAATCGTCGTCAAAGTTTTCGTTACAGTATCAGGGCGGTAGGAATAATTTCACATGCGTCAATATATCAAGCAGCAATTAGTAATAGCAATTGGACCGAGTAGAGTACAATTCAGAGAGTAATCGCGCGAGTTATTTCAAAATCGGACGATTTGAAATTACGAGCACGATTGCTCCCTGAATTGTAGGACGCGAGGTCCAGTTACTAATTAATCGTATCTATAAGAAATTTTGGAATTACAAATGTCTATTGACGAGCGAATCACGTGGGTATCCAATTAAACATATCCAATGACAAAAAGTTCAAATTGGATACCTGTAATTGGACACCCACATAATCGCACGCCGATGGTGTGACAAATAAGCGCGGGGAGAACAAGTCACGATCGAGAATTTTGTTACAGAAACTATTATAGCTCTTTAAAGTTTCCACAAAAAAGATTTGAAGTAGTAAATGTCCTTTAGCAGTTAAATAAAGTTATCATTTTACTTATTTATTTATTGTCACGGATTGTACTTTTTTAAAATAAGATCGCTGCCCCAATTGTATGTTTAAGACTAGAGAAATCTCGGTCGATTGATAAATAATATGAAAGTTGTGATTAAAATGCGTATTTTGAAACCGTTTCACGGTAAAAAAAAATAACGGATAAAAATGAACGACGTGTCGACCGCTCTATAGCCTCTTCCAGGCGTTCAGTTAGTTGGAGCGCAGCGCGGAAAACAGCGCGCGAAAAAATGAAAAAAGCGCTTTTTTTTTTCGCGCGCTGATTTTCGCGCTGCGCCCCAACCAACTGAACGTCTGGAAGAGGCCAACCGCTCTACGGCCATTCTGAAGCTCAATGCTAGGGGCAAAAATGTTGAAGGCAAGAATGTTGAAGGTAAAGAAATAAAGAAGTAAAATTCCTGTCAAGATCTTTTGGGGCTAAGCAGTTCTTCTCGAGAAATGTTTGTCAATAGCAAAATTTGAATTTTAAACCGATAGTGCAAAACAGCTCAGTGACATTTTGAATAACTCGATTACCGTGTCGCAACATTTCCCTGACTCGGATCGACGCATACTCTTACCCAGTGACGGTGCGAAACAAATTCTTTTTTTCAGAACAATTAAGATCGTCCAACTTCATCACATGACTTCCCAGCAAAATAGACAATCCTGTGTAGTTGTCTATCTGGAGGCGTGGTGGCGTCCTGGTTAGTTCGCTCGTCTCCGGATCGAGCGGTCCCGGTTCGAGCCCTGGGGATATTGTATTGTTTTCTCGGGCAAGACACTTGACTCTCACAGTGCCTCTCTCCACCCAGGTGTATAAATGGGTACCGACGAACTTAATGCTGAGGGTAACCCTGCAATGGACTAGCATCCCGTATAAGGCGGAGTAGAAATACCCCTAGTCGCTTCATGCTACAGAAACCGGAGATAAGCGCCGGCCTGACGAGCCACTTGGCTCGTATGCAGACTTAACTTTTCCTTTTACCTTGCAGTTGGCGATCGAAAGCGTGGCAATTGAGCGAGAAGGTTTAACCGCGGTCAAAATCCCAGGCACTGAGATGTTTTTATTTGAGGGAACTGTTGATTTCATTCATGACGATAGTGAACGAGGATATACATAAGCATGTGGTTGCTGAGTGTCAGAAGTGTAAATACATCTTCATTTCTATCAAGAATAAACGAGTTTATTTTGCTTTAAAAATTTTCCGCAAGAACGCACCCAAACATTGACAAGTTCTCAAAAACATTTTGGAAACTCTTTTCGGTAGCGTTATCTTTAAGATAGCCTTACCTTTGAGTTCGATCATCGCGAGACTTGGTTTAAAGGTGGCGGGAGGCGCGCAGGTATATAGAACACGGAACGTCGCAAATCTTGATCTAAGACATGCTTAAAGATGGGCTGCTCCGCACAGAGGCAAAGATAGGCAAAGAGCCTATTGAAGTACTGATCACAGAAAATGCGTGCGTGAGTGCCATGGCGTCTTACTCGGTGAAAAGGCTAAATTTTCGAGTACTACAGTTGGTTTTCGAAGTACTTGTGCTTCTCTCAGCAAGTTATTACGATCATAACTTCTCTGATAGCGATTATATCGGAGATTTGGGTAGATATCAGCAGCAATGTGTTACGGCAACAAAGCAAGGCCCGACGAGCGCGGCCATTTTGGGACTAAAGGCAGTTTCAGCATTCCAACCGAAGAACTTCAAGCGAAAATTCTTTCACTCTGTGATGAAATATACTACAAATGGTGTTTCAACTTTCAATCCTCGTATTTTGGAGCTCGAAATTTTTAAGGCCTGTGATGTAAACCCGAATCCTGGCCCGACTACTCCAAGTGATAACCAGAATGACAAGACAGTCAATTTGTCCAAGGTATGTTTACCAGGAAAAGGTCTCAGACTAGGACAGTGGAACGTAAACAATCTAACAGACACTAAGTTTGAGCAGATAAGGTTATTACTAACCACTAGACGTCAAGAAATCGATGTGCTTTTTCTCCTCGAAACATTTCTTAAACCAAACAAACCTGACTGCGTTCTAGAAATACCTGGCTACACGCTCTTCAGGAAAGACCGGCAAGGAACCAAGAAGGGCGGCGGAATTCTCGCCTACGTTGCTGACAATCTAAAAGTCGAAAGAATTACAAGCCTGGAAGAAATGGATCTAGAAACCGTCTGGTTACAAGTCTATCCCTATAAATCAAATCGCCCGATACTCACAGGAGCTGTTTATCGCCCGCCTTCTTCAACGGCGGACACGGATGCCAAACTGGAGCTTAACATTGAAACAGCTTATTTAAGAAACCAAGAAATGTATGTGTTTGGAGACTTTAATATAAACTTCTTGGATACATATGTCTACAAACATCATCGATTAGCGAAGGCATTAAAAAGCCTAAATTTAAGCCAACTCGTGCACAAAGTTACACGTCCCGTGAGCTCAAGTTGTCTCGACCATGTCTACACAACGCATCCTGGTTTTGTTACTGAAATCTCTGTACCAGATATTGGTCTTTCAGACCACTTGCCAGTTTTTATTAGACGTAAATACTCCAAAAAGCAAAGAGATCAAACCCACAGTACCATAGAATATCGTGACTTCAAAAATCTGAATACAAATGAACTATTACATGATCTACAATGTGCCCCATGGGACATTGCCTTTGTTTTTGATGATTTACACGATGTTTTGATTACAATGGAAACAATGCTAAATGACGTTTTGGACAGGCACATTCCACTAAAATCTAAACGCGTCAAGAAACCGAGCCAGCCTGCTTGGATGACTAAAGAGATCTTGTCGTCTATGAAAACAAGAGACAAGCTGTTGAAAACGGCGCGAATTTCAAATCTGCCTGCAGACTGGGAACGCTATACGCATGCAAAGGGTAAAACTACAAGTCTCATCAAAAAAAACAAAGAGAAGTTTCTTCCGCAAGAAAATCGACGAAAACAAAGGAAATCCAAAAGGAGTTTGGCAAGCAGTCAAAACATTAAGTGGGACTAGTAAACCTCGAGTTCGCATCGATGAATTAAACACAGGAAACAACATCATTAGTGACGAAGCTTCCATTGCAAATGAGCTTAATCAGTACTTCGTAAACATCCTAGATCAAATTGGCAAGGAAAACGACGCTGGCGTAGAGTTTGATGACACCAAGCTGAAAAATTTTGTCTCTTCGCGATTGAATGATAATGTGGCTTTCAACATCCCTCCAATAACGCCTAAGCAGATCATTGACACCATAGGGAAAATCGCTTGTAACAAGGCCTCTGGGCACGATGGCATAAGTATTCGTGTACTCAAAATTATTGCACCAGCGTTTGCAAGTCCATTATGCAAATTGCTGAACCTTTCAATATCGACAAACAGTTTTCCAGACCGTTGGAAAGTAGCAAAAGTTACACCATTGCACAAGGGTGGCGCACGAAACGATATCAACAATTACCGCCCGATATCAGTTTTACCTGTCTTTTCGAAGATTATCGAAAAACACGTAGCCAGCTGTCTTCTTAAGTTTTTACATGACAACAACATGTTATATGAGTATCAATCAGCCTTCAGGTCAGGTCACTCTACAGAAACAGCTCTAATCAGACTTACGGATCACATCCTGAAAAACATGGACAATGACGAAGTGACCGGTCTGGTATTTAAAGATTTTCGTAAAGCTTTTGATGTTATAAATCACGAACTTCTTCTAAAAAAGCTGTCTATTTACGGTGCAAGCCCTCCGTCTGTTGCCTGGTTTCAATCGTACCTGTCTCAGAGAAAGCAATTTATTACATTAGGGAAAACCACATCTGAACAGCTGACTATCAGACAGGGCGTTCCCCAAGGATCAATATTGGGACCGGTGCTCTTCCTCCTGTTTGTCAATGACATGCCTCTAAACGTTCACAAGTCAACTATGGATATCTATGCAGACGATACCACCTTGTCTTTAAGCTCAGACTGGAAAGCTATTCCTGCACTAAACAAATCATTAACAAAGGACTTGACAGAAGTTGAGAAATGGGCTAGTGAAAACAAAATGTTTATAAATACCAAGAAAACCAAAGCGTTGTTGGCTACGGGAAAGCGTCTGCGCAGACGTATAACCCATGACGCAGGAAAATTTGAAGCTAGGATGCAAAATGCAGAAATTGAACAAGTTGGTAGCCATAAACTTCTTGGAGTGATAATCGACGAGAACCTAACTTACGAAGCACATGTTGACGAACTATGTAACAAACTTTCAAAACGAATTGGTCTTCTACGCCATATAAGCTGCTACTTGAAAAAGAATCAAAAATTGATCTACTATAACGCAGTAATCAAACCACTCTTCATGTATGCAAGCACAGTATGGACATCGTGTAACAAAGAGGTACTCGAGAGAGTTCTCCGTATGCAAAAACGGGCTGCGCGTATTATTCTTGCAGCACAACGTACTAGTCGAACTGTCACTTTATTTAATAAGCTAAACTGGATCCCCTTTTACAAAGAAGCTTATATAAATCGATGTGCACTGGCCTACAAAAGGATAAACAGAACTTTACCTGAATACATGAACACATCTTTAAGGAAAAACTCTGACGTCCATTCGAGAAGTACTAGAAATTGTAATTTAAATTTATTATGCCCCTCTCACAGAAACGCCTCTGAGGGAGGACGCACTTTCGCCGTCAGAACTATTAAAGATTGGAACAGTTTACCCCGGTCTTTAAAAACAGAGAAGTCCGTTAAATCGTTTAAGGCTAAATTATGTAATACTATTCTTAACTCTCAGAAAACTAATGGAATTTTTTAACTCTTATTATTCGTAGTATGTTTGAAATTGTAAGTCCAGTTTATTATTTGTAGCCATTTTTAATAGTAACTTAATTAAGTATTTTATTGTAAATAATATCGTATGTTAGCATTTTATTGTAAATAATATATTTTTAGCATTCTAATTATTTTAAGCTGAGGGCCCCAAGTTTATCAGTAACTTAAGTTACTGTCACGGGTCACCCTCATTAAATAAAGTCTTTCACTTCACTTCACTTCACAATTCCCCTTCCCTACCCTTCCCCCAAGAATAGTACTTTACGTTATGTCGATGTTAAAATTCTGATATTTTCTGGCACGTTATTCTTTTTTTTTAAACGTCTTTTAAAAAATATCATGTAATTCGTTAAGATTTGCATATCTTTGACGTGTGACGTTCTTGTATTTTGCTGCAAATCCAAAAATGACAATTGTACATATTCTATTTTTCATTTCAGGAGCAGATATTCACATAGTAATATAATTTTTTGATCAGCGATCGTAACATTACTAAAATAGCAACCATAGTCTCAAAAAATAGATAATAGCTGCGCAAGTTAAAGTTTGCAAGTTGAGCATTAACTCCGATTGTTTTAATTTACTCACAGTCCAAGAATGTGTATTTTTGGTTTCGTAAAGGGCACTATGTCAGACCGCGAAAAACGAAACTCCCTTTTCTCTTGAATGATGTCATGGTTGATTTTGCTGACAAAAGCTGATTTCTAAGGCTTTGTATTTAAATGTCGTGGCCGAAGTCTATTTCAGTCTCGTCCAAGCGAGCTGGTTTTTCCTTTCCTTCCTTACACTAGCATGCGTCATTTCAAAAATGAAAGATCTCGTATACTGGATGTGGGAACAGGAATATATTTCTAGAGCTAGAAAACGGTTCGCTTCATTATGTTGGTAAGCAAGGAGTAAATTAGTTGTCTAACCTTATCTTGAGTAAACCGGTCAAAAGAAGTTCAACTCAAGCAGTTCTTTGCCCCAATTTCACGGTATGATTTCTTACACAATCTCTTGGTGTTCTTAACCATCCTACTGCATCAGACATGTAGATAATGTTATGAAAGCGGGTTTTTTTGACAATACACCTAGAGCTGCCATCGAGGGGCGATCTCGACTTGATAACCAAGAAAGCCCCGAAAGATGTTTTTTATTTCAATTTCCAGTGCAATATAGGGCTAAATATTTCATTATATTTCATCTAATTCTCAAAACCAAACATGCGCCGGAACTTTGGAATTCGCTTATAGGCTTTTTGCCAGTATTGAAACGTTATATTTTTTTTGCATTTTGGATGGACAAAGGAATTTTAAGGCTTCCGTCATAAAATGCCAAATGTAGTTTGTTGTTCTGGCGTGATGTGACTTATTTTAGAAGTATTTTAGAAGTATTTTAGCAATTAGCTCAACTATAGCGATACGAATGTACAAGGAACCATATACTGCAACGCATGCTGTGTAGTTGGTCGGGAAAAGAGCATAAACTGGCGGAGTATGACTAAATTTTCAAAAACATCTCTGTTCTCCACTGTATTTTGTACTCTGTACTGCTGGGGTATAACATTACATCTTTTTGAAACAAATGAACAAGTTGTGTATGAGATCTACAAACATCGAGAAACATTCACAAAGCAGAAAAGATTTCCTTGGTTTTATCCAAACACGAGCAGAAGTTTGGGAGAACGAGAATCGCTGTGGGAACACAAGCGAGCGTTTTTATAGCATTACCCATTTAATTACCATTGTTTTCGCCGTTTCTATGGGCGGGACGTGGAGGCAGTCATTAAATCCTAGGGTCTCAGTACAACAAAAAAATCACCACAACTTTGTTACGAATTGAAATAAATATTAATGACTTTAATATAACCAACTTTGCAAGCAATAAATTAAATAACACAGTCTTTTTCAGTTAAAATGGTCTGCGGTGAATGTTAGTTTCAAGATTATTTAGCGATTTGCATTTCGTTTCAGATGATTGAAGAGGCGATTAGAAAGTTTGCCCGGGAGAATTTCAGTCATAAATACTTTCCAGTCCTCCTAGGCGAGAGTGATAAAATACAACCCTTGGCACTGGTGGTCAAGAAACACCGTTCAATATTCAAAAGACCCTTTGCAAAATCAGAAATTGTAATCCTTGACGGATTCGACAGATATGTCGAGAACGGTGCACAGAAGGCAGTTTGTGAATCCATATCATCGAAGATGAAGAATAGGTAGGTAGGTAGGTAAAGTCTGCATGCGAGCCAAGTGGCCCACCAGGCAGGAGCTCATCCCGGTTTTTGTAACATGAAACGACTAGGAGTAATTTCTACTCCCCGCTGGATGGGATGCTAGTCCATCGCAGGGTTACCCCCAGCATTAAGTTCGACGGTGGTACGCATATCTACACCTGGGTGGAGAGAGGCACTGTGAGTAAAGCGTCTTGCCCAAGAACACAACACAATGTTCCCGGCAAAGACCACTCGATCTGAAGTCGAGCTCACTAACCATGAGGCCACCGCGCCTCCCACATATATAGGGGGGTATTAACAATTTACATAGATGATATTACATGCCCGCTTGTGGATACGAATTTTATCTTCGAGTGCTCAACTCGATATCTCACGAGTGAGATATTAAGTTGAACACGAGAAGATAAAATTCGTATCCACAAGCGGGCATGTAATATTCTGTTTATTATATAAACATACTAATGACAACGTTTTTGACGATTTTCCGAAGATTTCTGACCACTTTTCGAAGATTTCCGGAGATTTTCCAAAATTGTTCCGAAGGCCAGACGTACACTTGCGAACATGTTCCGAACATTTGCGAACATTTCCCGAAGATTGTCGAAGACGACCGAAGAATATCCAAAGATGTTTCGATCATACATCAACAAATTTAAGTGTAGTTAAAGGGACAAAAGAAAAATGTTATCAAAAAGGAATGATATCTTCACAGTGTGAAGGATAAAAATAGTATCTTCACTGCGCGCGATGAAGATATGATTTTTTAGTAAAAGGAAAAATCCTGGTATTTCACTGGTGTTTATATAATCAAAAATGGTAATTTCTGTCCTCACTGGACATTAGTGATATCGTCAATCCTGAACGGGATTCGAACCCATGACCTCTGCGATACCGGTGCAGCGCACCGGCGAATCGTAGAGCTGAGGAGAACTGGAGTGGTACATTTTAACCCCCCCTTCTCCTTTCTCTCGGAAAAAAGAAAGGAATGCGAGATTCGAATCGTATCATTAAAGTTCAAGTGCACATTCTCGTTTTTTCGAGCCCAGGGGCGACGAGTTTGGCATTGCATTGGCCAAATATGCAGGAGGAAATATCCAGTTGGATGATGAGAAGGGAGTCCTGGCACTCGGAAACTTGAGCTATAAATACATCGACGATCCGGATCTTCGTGGGATACTTGCAAATGCAGAGCTGGATGCCAGCAAAATGAAGTCTTTTGCAGAAAGTGATATATTGCTTCTCATTACTTCTATTATTTACAGCGAAAAGTTTGAACTGAAAGGGAAAAGAATGCATCAGGTAAACACCCAATTTTATCTCTGATTTATCAGGTACTATCTCGACTGGGAAAAGGATATGATGGAATTATTTTCTCTTGAGAAATTTCAATCCGATCATCTGAAGTTGATGCCGTTAAACAATGTCGTCCCATCAAAGCCAACTTTATTTCCAAATTCCAAGGAAAAAAGACTTCCGTCCATCCAAAAACGGTAGAGATTTTAAAAGAAAAGGTGTTTTCATTTATTTTATTTACAGACTGAGGGAGCCATGGACACGCACATTCGTCCAGATGCAGCGGCAAGGAACACAGAAGCGCCCTTTCTCTTCAAGTGCTGCCGTGTTGATTACAATAAAGAAACTAATCGACTGGAAATCTTCAAAGGAGAATATGTCGGGAAAGTTGTAACTCATCACAGAGCAGTGGATGCTCCATTCAGTGAGGAGGACGCCGAGTGTGACGACACTCTGGTAGAAACTACAGATCAGACAGATTTACCAGGTAAATGTAACAGATACGTACGTAAAAACATTATAGTGATATTTACTGAAACGTCCTCCTCCAATCAAGATATGTTTATAGAAAGGTTGGCTCTATCGTTAATATTGCGTAGCACACACACACACACAAAAAAACTTCTTTAAGTCATAATCTCTAATTATCAATGTCGTTTCTATGAAAAACAAAAAAACAAAAAAAACAACAACAACAACAGAAAAAACCCCACTAGTTCTTTTATCCATCTGGATGGCTGTGACGGATCAGTCGCAGTTATTACTTATAAGTTTTCGGCAATATCTCGGGTACCAGTTCAAATCTCAGCAAATTTTTCAGTTATCAGTTAATTTTATAGATCTTATATCTCGTCCATCAGCTCGAAAACGAGCCTTTTTGCAGCAAATGGTTTTCCTATTGAATCGTGGACAAATGAATAACGTGATAAAAGAAATGGTCTTCCAAACTTCGTTTTGCATTTTTCTTTGTGGATGCTTTCGCTGATGCTTGATAAGGATATTAATGATACTTTCCTTGCGCTTTGCATTTGGCCTCAAAGTTTAATGTGGTTACTGAAGCATGCGTAAACTCACAGCCCCGCAGTGGTACAAGGGAAGGCTGTCGATAGAACCCCTCCCCTAATTTTCGTTGAAACAAGACATATCTAAATTGTTTTGCATTCGCGTGAGTATAATATAGTTTTGTTGGTATACACATGACGTCATTAAGCTATCTTGAATCCTCATTATTGTATTTCACTGTGTTCTCAGAACGTCAGAAAATTTAATGAAGAATTTATATTATGCAATTTATTTCATTTTTATGGCAACGCAACTTAAGCAAGCGAAATAAACAAGCAAACAAAGAAACAAAAAAAGAACAATACAAAAAACGAAGACTTCTATCAAAAATGACGAGATTTGGCTTGATGTGCATTTCAAAACTCGGTTGCTATGGCAATGCCAATTGACCCAGAACAATAGTTGACACGCCTAAAACTTGTCAAACATTGAACGAACAGCTACTGAAAGTCTCAGCATGACAGGGTAAATCTTCTTTTCAGGGTTCAGAAAAACATAACCTCTAGGAGGGAGGGGGCTGTCCCATTGCTCGTACGAGGGTCGAGATACTGTAAGTTTTCTATTCTTTAATCAACCAGACTGTCTCACAGCCAAAGATATAGAGAAACTGAACAATATAACTAAAGTAGTGCTGTTAATGGAGAAGACCACAACACAGCGTAAAGCTCGCGTCAGCAAGTATCTACATTGGGTAAGTTTCATGCAACTAATCAGCGCCTTCTCCTGTTAGTGGCCCGAACAGCAGTCAATTTGGGTTTTCTAGAATAGTTCGTTCTGTCTTTTGGTTGGTGTGTCTTTATTTTTCTGACTGCATGTTTGTTTGTGTGTCTGGTTGTCAGTCGCTGCGTGGACGAGTAGTTAGTCTAGTTAGGGTGTTGTCCCTGAAATGCGGAGATTGCGTTAGACTCCAGTTCGGTCCTTCAGTGGGTCAATCGGTCTGTTTGTCAATCGGTATTTTGATCTGTCTGTCTAACTGTCGATCCGCCATGTGTTTGTTTGTCCGTCTTTCGTCTATCTTCTGATCTGTGCTCGACACAGTGCAATCACAATCACCCTTTATTTTCATGCATGGCCGTAACGTAATGATTCTCCCTAACAAAACGAGCTCACTTGGCTATCTCTAATGTGCTTATCGATCTGACTTTCATAGGAATTGTTTCTCAGTACTCGTCAATTATAATGGCACTCAATTTCTTTCCATAAAGATTTATAGACGACTAATTTTTTTTCCACAGTTTGAAGAAGCACTGATGACTGACGATAAATTCTTGGCCCTTGACGAGCCAATGACATTGAAAGATTGTGCTTTCCTGGAAAGTGTCTACCTTCCTTGCGAAGAGGGTTCAACTGAGGTGGATCTGACATCTCTCTCAACAGCAGAAATTCAGGATTTTGCAATTGTCTTTAAAGTGCTTGATGGTAAGAACAAATATATAATATCTCTTCCGCTGTTACGCAATCCCTTACATTTTATGCCTCCCTTGTGACCATGCGCGCATCCACTATATTCACTATATTGGGTATATGCTTGTCATAACATTAACAAACTATCTCGACTCGCCACGACAACGGAAAATTCACTAATTATTTATACAAAGGGTTTACTGAGCAGTAGACTGGCTGTGTGAGCCTGGAGAACTTGAGTTAAGACTGCTAACTTTTCAAACAGTTTATTTTTCCAGTTTAACGCTGTCTAGTACATGCAGTTTTGAGATCCGATAGTAACAGACAAATTGGATAACTCTAAGTTCTCACGAGATTCGTAGTTTAAATATAAATTCATTTTCCAATAGCTTGATCATCGGCGTCGTCCTCACGGTTGCTTAATTGAACTCCCTGTTTCTACTTCTTCATCGTCAGACTAGCTTGTGATATTTTAGGAAAAAATTAGCTCCTGTCCCGGTTCCAGGGAACTCTAAAGAGTTACTCATGTTTTTCAAGTGTATCCAACAGAGTCACCTGATTAACAGTGGAGCGAAATGGAGACTTTGGCAGCCTTCCCCGATTAAAGGAAATGTGGCCTAACTCGTAGAACTAATTCAATTTTTTTTTTCTTTTAGATTCTTTGTCAATGAACGACGTACAATTGTATTGTCGTTGTTGATACCCTTAAAGTAACAAGGAGGAAGACTAGACTGATTTTCAATATAAGCATGCATATCTGAACTTGAATTTCCGAAATGTAATGATATTTCAAAAGTACAGTGTAAGGACAAAATTGCTGATTGTTAAAAGAATCCTGAAAGTGCCGATCATGTAGATGTAAAGAAATAAAGATGGTTTCACTTTAATTAAACGGATGAAGATGGCGATTTGTCAGGTCATAGTAACATATGTATAATTGCCATAGAAACTTAGATTAAAAAGCTGCCTTCTGACTTTAATGACAGTTTTTTCTCATTTTCTCAATAAATGGGCTCAGTAAACTTCTGAGGGTAATTCCTTTTTGAAAGTTTTGATAGAGTAAGCTAAGAGCGAAGGCAACTGCTTTGTAGGCTTTACAGGTATTTTCATACTCCTCAAAAATAGCTACACATTACCTCTGTTCTTGCTCTCGCCTTACTTTGCCGAACTCGTTGCTAATGGGAAGAGAGCATGAAGAATAATCAGATCACATCTTAGATAAGAAACTCCAGGATGGTCTAGAAATAGTCAATCCTGTAAAAAGCAATTGCCCGCGTGGACAACCCGAGCATCTTTACTGGTATTTTCATCCTCCACAAAAATATTTACACGTCGCAACTGGTAACATTTTCGTGTAAGGAAAGGGTGCCGTGTGTAGAAATAACTTGAAACAGATTGCCTTGGGATTTTTATTGAGGCTAGGACCTATATGGAGGATTATTTCTCTTATCGTTCATCCTCTCTTCCAAATGTTCATTGCTTTTTAGGAAAAAAAAAGTAGGGACTGTTTACAGTGATTTATGTTTAATGTTGTTTTTCACAAGTGTTTTTTATCTTATTGACTAGATTCTTTGGCAGCCGAAGATATTGTTAAACTGGACATTATCAAAAAAGAAGTGCTGCTTGCGGAAAGGACTTTAGAACGACGTAAAGCGCGAGTTAACAAATATCTACAATGGGTAAGTGAAGTTGGAAGATGTTAGAGGGTTTCATGTATTATAACAAAGAAAACACAAATCGCTAACTACATTCCACAAAGTAATTGTTCACCAATTAAACGGCCCAACACTAGATTATTTTCTTATGAATAGTTTTCCAGAACTACATTAGGAAGCATTTGGTTATTTTTCTGTGTTGTAAGGCAAGCAAATTATTCTTCAAGCCTTTATATGCTAAAAAGAAGACATCTTTTTCAACAGTTTGAACGGGTATTGACCACAGACCAAAAGGAGCTGTTGCTTGATGAGCCATTGACTTCAGAAGACTGCAAGTTTCTAAAAAGCATCGCCCTTCCTTTCTCCAAGAATTCTACCAAGCTTGATCTGTCATCTTTCACGAAGGAAGACATTCAGGGATATGGAATTGTCTTTAAAGTGCTAAGTGGTATGAACTTGATCTCTGTCTAGCCTAGTCTTATCCACCACATATGTTTCTGTTTTTTTGGTTCGATGCCCCCATGCATTTAAAAGGGTTATTTACCTCAGTAAACAAGCGATAATCAGTTAAGAGTTCTATGCATCCAGCCCATTGTGAAGATAAGCCCTTTCTTGTTTCAACAACGGAGCGGGGAGTGGGGAAATTTTGGGCCTTTAGTACCAACGTTTTTCGGCAAAAATTGACATTTGTGCCGCGCTGTCCCATTCGCAACTGGCTTACGACATGTTACAGTTTCTCCACACTTATTCCTTTATTGCCATCCAGGGGTTCTCAAGGAGAAAATGAAAGGTTGGCTTGTTCAAACCACTAGTGGTGGCTTCAAAACTAGATTTGGCCGTGGCATTGTTAGGAGAAAATGACTTGCAGATCACTGTTTTGTCCCAACAGAGTTACCAGATGAGCAATGGAGTGAACTGGAGACGACTTTGGATGAGTAAACTGAACAAGCTGGCTACAGACAGAACCATTCCAAATGTGGTGTTTGAAGGATAACGTTTTCTTAATTAATGCCTTCCTTACTTCTTTGTTACTTAATGAAATTCGATTGCATTAATTGTGACCCATGGGTCGTTAAAAATGTCGTTAGATTATCAAGGTATTAGGAATAATTTCACAAGCAGCAATATATATCAAGCTGCAATTATAGGTCTGTAAAACTCCGAAAAAGTTGTAAAGAAGGGGTGCATTCGCAATTAAATAAAGGTATTCTCTTACTGATTTATATATTGTTATTGATTTAAACATACTTTATTAAGCGGACCAGAGAAATCCGGTCGATTAGAATCAAGAGTTATGATACATATTTATGCTCTTATATCGAGCCGACCCCTAGTGCAAAACAGCTCAATGACATTTTTAATAGCTTTTTAATCGAGTTACAATGCCCTGATAAACGAAGGGTGACTTTTGCATATGGGAGGGCCCCCGGGGGGAGGGGGCTGGATACTCCAACGAAAATGAAGAGGGACTGGGACCCACACTCTCCCCTACCCTTTCACAGCTGATCGTGTGGAATCTCCAAGTGTACAGGAGGAAAACAACGTTTACTTCATGTACATAGCGTCCTATTGTGTAATTACATTACCCCCCAGAGCACACGGTCTCGATCTTCACGATACTGAAGCAGTCACGCTCGCGTTATGCGCTACGGACACGCGTTACATATTCTACAATTGCAGTTTGAATTATTATCTAGTTTTAATTTCTGCTGTTAATGCTTTTTTTTTCGGCACGTAATTCTTTCTCTTTATTTCGCTTTCTTCCGAAACCAAAATAGCTGACGGAGATACAAGCATGTGATTCGTAACTCTTGGAGAGTTCAGAAATAGCAATTGCACGTATTCTAGTCTTCATCGCAGGCGCAAGAAGTGATGATACAATTTCTCCTGGTGCGTTGTCGTGACCTTGCTAAAATTATGTACATATTTAAAAAAAATACCCGAAGCTGCGCGAACTGGACGTTACCTTCAGCCTTGCCCTGGTCGACTGTATTAATTCGACGACCCTCCGCTATTATCTTCTCTTGGTTTAAGAAATACTGAAAAAATTAATAATAACAACAAGCCAAAATGCATACCAAGTATTTATACTTTTGGTTTCGTAAAGGACACATGTCACGGCAGCGGAAAAAGACAACAATACTTTTTCCCTTAACTATCAAACCTTGACGGATTGACACAAGCATTCGTGGTAGTTTTCGATTGCTAGGGATTTCTATTTAAATACGGCGGCGAACGCCTATTACAGTCTAGTCCCAACGAACTGGATTTTAATGATGACGTCCTTATCTAGCAAACGTCATTTCAAGAAACCGAAAGAAGCAACGATAGCGGATGTACCAAGAATATTCTTGGAGAAGACACGACGACTCGCTTCGTTTCCTCGCTAAGTAAGAAGTGCCTTTAGCTGACTGAACTTATCTTGAGTTAATTGGTTAAAGCAAGGTCAACCCAAGCAACACGTCGTGCCCGATTTTACGGTATGACAATTCCATGGTTTTCCTAGCTATCTTCCTGTTATACATGTATTTAATTATAATGTAGCAGGCTTTTTATTGAGTTGTCAGTGCAGAGAGCTTAGAGCTCAATCACAGTAGTTTTACGTACAGTTATTTCAACCTGAAAACAGTAGTTTCTATAAAGATAGAAAAAGACCTAAAGAGATAAAAATAAACCATAAAAGAACACGAGGATGAATACGATTCATACGAAGTTAAAACAACCAAACGCAACTTAAAAAATTTCAGCTAAACTTTTTGAGAAGCGCAAAACCGTGACACTGAGCTCCTTTAAGATTTGTCTTCCTCTGATGGTGCTCATAAGATGGAGATTTAACCTTCGTGTGCAAGAAAACCCCGATCATTTTCAATGTAGTATACAATTTAGTAATTTTTTGAAGGAAAAAAGAAACGTTCCTTCACATAAACCAAAACGCCGACCTAAATAACATCTTTGTAAATCCTCAAAACTGAACGCGCATTTTTGGAATATTCTATTCACGGCGTTTTACTTTTTTTAAATATTAATTATTTTTCATTTTGAAATGTCGAAGGAATTTTAGGGCTTCGGTAATAAAATATTTGAGTCAAATTCCGTTCTGTGGTGTGATGTGATATATTCTTAGCAATTTGTTCGGCCTATTTCCGGTATTCAACTAGTTCGTTACTAATACACAAGTCACCATACGTTGGAAAATTCTGAACTAAACGCAGCGTGGTTTGTCGGGAAAAAGTATATACCCTGGCAAACTATAACAAAACCTTCGAAAATTTTCCGTCGTACTTGGAATTGAAACCCTCTAGTTTTCCATCCATCTTTTAATTTAAGCGGGGATGGGAAGCCTTGTGGAGGACGACAACACTACAAATATTGAACTGGACTTACTTGTTTTAACATGCCACTGGGACCCCCACGCAATAAGTAATCTTTTCAGATAGGCCCTTTGGTGTTGTGATTGATATGAAAAAATAAAGTAAGAAGAGCTGCCTGTCACATCCGCCTTTCACTTGTCACACATACCGTGATGTGACCAGACTCACGGTGATGAACATTTTTGCTTTCTACGAGTGCATTGTCTGTGTGTGTTTACCGGAGCATGCTGTTGCTAATGAGAAATTTTCTGTAAATCTGTTCATCGTGTGCTAAATTAAATACAATGATCAACCGTTAAATGGGAAAGACAAGTTCCTATTTCATTAGAGTTCCCCACAAGCATCACCCTGGTTAAAACATCGCATCTGATCGAAACAAATAAGTTGTATATTAGATCTGCGAACACCATGCCTATTTACGAAATAGAAAAGAGTGGCATTCATCAAGTCTATGAAACTGTACAAACCTTCCTAGAGTAAAGTTAGAAATATTGGAAGGGGAAGATTTCATTTCACTTCTGCTGTTAGTAAGAGCAAGGTTATGCATTCTCCCAAGATGATGATTTTAGAAGCGATATAATTCGGCTTCATTTTATTGATCTCATGCTGGGAAGGGCTAGTGCACCAAAAAATCTCCAGAACTTTGTTACGAAATACATAAAAAAGAGTTTCATCGCTAACTCTGTCAACAGTGGATCAAAGGACAGCATGACATTTTGTTTATGTTTACATGATCTTTGGCGAATGGGATATTCAACACTATTTTTCGATTTGCTTTTGTTTTCAGATGATTGAAGACGCGATTCGAAAGTTTGCCCAAGAGAATTTTAGTCATAAATATTTCCCAGTCCTCCACGGCGAAACTGATAAAATACAACCCTTGGCACTGGTGGTCAGGCAGTATAGGCCACTATGGAAAAGACCTTTTGCAAAATCGGAAATTGTAATCCTCGCAGGATTCGAGAGATATGTCGAGGATGCTGTACAGGAGACAGTTTGTGAATCCATCACATCAAATATAAGAGATGAAGAGCTGTCAATGAAACAGAAGATTGACATGGGTGCCAGGTACCATTAGGAACACTCTTAATCAAAATAAGCTATCGCAATAGCCGAGTAACAACTTGCAAAATTGTATTTTCTGTCCTCATTGGACGGATTAATGATTTAATGAACGTTGCAAATTGTGTACAAAAAATCCAGACCAGATCTTTCCTTAAAGCCAAACACAATAAAACTGAAGCCACTTAAGTAAGCACGTAAATAAAAGATGACAGGTATGGAGGTATGGAGAAAGGAGACTTGCAAATCTTGTGCGTGGTGGCAATGTAGAATACGATAAGTAATCCGGTCTAAGAAATTCTTTTCCCTGGGAGTTCCCTTGAGAGATATCATGTAACATGTTACAATAATTAAAAGCTGTCTAAAATATAACCTGGCAATTAATACATTTAAAGGGGGGCGAAAAATGGAGGGGTATATCTCAACCCCCTCACATTCTTTTTTTTTTTTTTTTTTTCTTATAAGAATATTGTTTTTCCGGCAGAGGCTGAATATTCTTATTTTTCTGCCGATTTTAGGCTGAAAGTATTCTTGTGAATATTCTTATATTATAGCGTATGACATATCTGTTTTCGAGTGCGTTTAGGGTATGGATGGTGTTTAAGTAATTTTGGAGCCAGCTTGCAGGCATTAAACCTAACATCACGCTCATAACTTCTTGCAAAAATGTTACCAACATCGAACATACGGCTAGTGCTGTTTTGTTTGTTTGTTTGTTTGTTTGTTTGTTTTGTTTCTTCTGTTTTTTTCTTTTGGCTAGTTTTGCCGTTTAGAGCCGGAAAGGAAGAATTTTATTCGCTTTAGTTAAAAGCACATAATTGCATTGTATTTGTAAATTTTTAACATACAGAATTGTATTCTTTTAAAAATCTCAGCCTCGGGTTTATAGTTAAAACATTCTTAAAATCTCGCAAAGGATGAGGGATTCGAGGGAGATGGTCATAAAATTGCAGCATTATAGCTCAATTACCCATTCGTTTTTTTTTCTGAAACCCAGGAACGATGAGTTTGACGTGGATGTCGCAGGATTTGCAGGAGGAACTATTAAGTTATGTGACAACCAAGGCGTCCTAACACTCGGAAAATTGAGCCAAAAGTACATTGACGATCCAGATCTACGTGGGATACTGGCAAATGCAGAGCTGGATGCCAACAAAATGAAGTCTTTTGCAGAATGTGATAAATTGCTCCTCATAACGTCTGTTATTTACAGCGAAAAATTTGAACTGAAAGGGGAAAGAATGCATCAGGTAAAAACCGAATTTTATCTTTATAAAAAAAGGAATATTTGCTAACGTCATTACAAATTAAAAATAAAAAAAAAATTAAAACGGGAAGTCATTATAAAACGTACAGGACCTGATTTCAATAAGCCTTTATCAAAATATGCCTGACTGTTTCCTCATCGGTATTTTTTCTTTTGAGTCTAGTTTGACGTTGTAATTAACAGTAAATATACATTCAAAATAGTCTTACTTTAAATCGCGCAGTTTTAAGTGGGAGAGAAATTGGATAATTTTTGTAGAAAAGACTTGTCATTTATTTGATTTACAGAGAGAAATGGCAGCCGAAGTGAGAAATCTTCCGCCGTCACTGCAGTTCCTCAACGTAAACAGGAACTCAGCTCTGAGGATACATGCTACGGATACCTATTTTCCTCCAGATGCGGCGGCGAGGAACTCACAAGCACCCTTCCTCTTCAAGTGCTGCCGCGTTGATTACAATACAGAAACTAATCGACTGGAAATCAGCAAAGGACAGTATGTCGGGAAAGTTGTAACTCAGCGCAGGGACTTGGATGCCACATGCAGTGAGGAAGATCCTGAGTATGACGACATTCTGGTAGAAACTACAGACCAGACAGATTTACAAGGTAAATTTAACAGACATGTAATCATAGAATACTAATATATTTACAGAAATGTTCTCTTCCAATGGTGCAAGGGAGAAGATGTTTAAGTTCCATTTGGACTTATCTACATTGTTTTACGTTCATAAGATTGTCCTTGGTCCGCTGTACAAGATGGTCTATGTTTCAATGGTCATGAGGTCATTATATTAGTTTTCTTGGATTTCACAGTCTTCTCAGAAAGTTAGAAAAATTAACGTGAATTGATGGGAAATTAACCAGAAACAATAACAATGTAAAAAGGTGCTAATTCTGCAAGAAATTAAACGGAAGAAACGAGCAATTCTGTCAAAAAGGCCGAAACTTGGCCTGAGGTGTATGCCAAATTTTGGTTGCCATTCCAATGTCAAGTGACGTGGAAGGACAGTCAACAAAATTCAAAATCTTGCCAAGGGATAAATAAACAGCTGCTGAACGTTCCTGCATTATAGACGAAATCCTCTTTTCAGAATTCTGAAAATCCTCTGGGGAGGGGAGGGGTGGCAATCACTGTCCGTCCGAGGATAAGGTACTGTGAATTTTATATTCTTTTATCAACCAGACTATTTCACAGCCAAAGATATAGACATACTGGACAATATAACTAGAGTGGTGCTGTTACCTGAGAAGACTACAGCACGGCGTAAAGCCCGCGTCAGCAAGTACCTGCACTGGGTAAGTGAATCAAATTAGTTGAATTCAAAAACCAAGAAACTGAAAAAGAAGCAAATTTAAAGCCTTTCATGCAACTAATCAGCTCCCTCTCCTGTCAGTGCCCTGAATGGTGGCCAGTTTTAGCAGTCAGCTCCCTCTGTCTATGTTTATCTGTCTGTCTGGTTGTCGGTCGCCGCGTTGCCGAGCCTGTTTGGGCGCTAGACCTGAAAAATCTGAGAGTCGCGGTAGACACGAGTTCAACTCCTACCTGTAAATAGTCAAATGGTCTGCTTCCTCCAGCTCCAGTTGTGTTTTGAACTAAGTTTTGTTTAATGTAAATTACAGTAGAAGCCCTATCAAGCGGCCACCTATTAAATGGCCACCCCTATTAGGCGGCCAGTAATCAAAGCCCCGATGAGGGCTTTTCTATTGTTTTTATCTCTATTAAACGGCCAACCCGGCGGCCGCTATTCATTTCCCCGAGGGTGGCCGTTTAATAGGGGTTGAACTGTATTTGTTTCTAATGTTTAATTGCTCTTCCACGCTTGCCTAGCTTTGTGCTATACACAGACAAGATAACTAAAGGATTTATTTTGGTCGGTCAGTCGCTCTGTTTGTCAATCGATCTGGACACAGTGTTATAATGCATAATCTGATTCTCACTGACAAAACGAACCCACATGTTTATCTGTCAAATGTGCTTGATCAACAACTTTTCGTTTTGGCTCTCACAGCAATTGTTTCTTAGAAATCGATAATTATAAAAGTATTCAGAGATCATTCCTTTCTGTGAAGACGATCAGTTAAACATCGACTGTTTTTTGTATAGTTTGAAAAAGCATTGATGACTGACGAAAAAAAGTTGACGCTTGACAAAACGATGACATTTGAAGACTGTGCTTTCCTGATAAGTGTCTACCTTCCTTGCGAATTGGATTCAAACGTGCTGGATCTGACATCTCTCTCAACAGCAGAAATTCAGGATTTTGCCATTGCCTTCAAAGTGCTGGATGGTAAGAACATATATACAACATAGTTTCGCTTCGTAACTCCGAACATTATTTCCCTCCTTCATGATCCTACAGGGATTCACTGCAATTATTAACTATGCTTGTAATAAAATGAGTAAATTATCATTGGATTGTATCCGTTTCTTCTAAAAATAATAACTTATATACAAACTGCTTTTCCATTTACGGTGGTTCCCAACGGGGCAGAGCACCGTCCATTTCCATACGTTTATAAAATGGTTTTTAGTAATCTCGAACTCTTGGGATATCAGTGTTATGAATTGTTGCAACCATAACAAAGATTGACCTTTCTGCAAATGTTTCATAACCGTATTCAAAAGAATATGATAATCACATTATTTTCTTTTGCTGGAATCATATGAAATGTTATGTACTGAAAAACTTTAGCAATATGTGTTAAGGTGAATTAATCAACATGACACGAGCGTGGGACAAAGAAAAATTCTGAGTCCCCGACAGGAATCAAACCCATGACCTCCCGAACACCGGGCGGGCGCCCCACCCACTGGGCCACGAGAACTCATGGAGAGCAAGGTCATTAAACTGAGTTCATATATGACAGGTGTCCTGCATACTGCTAGGATCAACGCTATCGAAGTCATCGTGAGCAGTGATAAGTTAATAAAGATGGTGAATTTTAAGCTCGGTAATGAAATGTGAAGGTGAATTAATCAACATGACCCGAGCGTGTCATGTTGATTAATTCACCGTCATATTTCATTACCGAGCTTAAAATTCACCATCTTTATTAACTATCCTTTAGCACTACGTCCTACTAAAGGTTCTTTGCTCTATTGTTTGTTTACGGACTGCCAAATAACTGCTGCCGGGTTACTGTGAATTCTTTTACAGAGTTCTTGTATTTGTTAACTGTATCCAACAGATTTATCTGATGAACAGTGGAGAGAATTGGAGATGCCTTGTGCTGCTGACCCTGAACACTAAGGAAAGGCTTGGTTAAGAACTAAGCCTATCTCGTATTCATCTCCTTACTGTCTGCATTGTTTTCAATTCAGCTCATTAGCATACGGTTTTGCGTACAGAAGGAGCCATGTTAGATATGAATTGACTACAAATGGTTAACGAGCTACTGAAACTTAGTACCTGATGAAATTTCTAGCTCTTTGGGTGTAACATTCAAAATTGTCTTTCAAGAATTGCAAAATTTTTTGGGTGGCAAAAGCGCCAATGAATTCATACAAAAAAAACAAAAAAACAAAAAAACACGGCGTACAAAAGTATTCAGTACATCGGGCTCAAATTCCTTGTCAGAGGTAATAGTACTATGACCGTTCAATATTTAGAACTGATTTTTGTTTCGATTCATTACAAACTATGTGCATGCGCATGCTAATGACACAGATATTGTCAACCAGGTTCAACTATAACTGTACTAATTTAATTTGTTAGATTTCAACTTGTTACAGTATACTGTTGTTTTTCTCAAGGCGTTAGTTCACTTTGTTTCCAAATAATTAATGTAATTGTAAAGAACGTATGTTATGAAAGTGAAATAAAACAAATCTTTTACCAAGTCTGGAACTATATTGGTTTTTTTGTTGTTGTTGTTGTTTTTTTTTGTGGTATTTGTTAGTGGACATGTTTATAGGTAAGGTCGAGTTATGCAACTAATGCATTGAGTGTTTGTTACAATTTAGGTGAACGAGAAGCCCATAAAAATATGCAACCTCACAATACCTCAAACTCTAATACTCTCCCACTACTGTTTTTCTATTTTTCGTGCTTGCTTGATCAATATAATCGAACAATAAATCCATCACTGAATCGGTCCACCCATCGATCAACCAAGCAAGCAAGGCCATTCAGTGAGCCAAACAGGCAGCCACTTTAGCATCCCACCTGCCTAACCAATCATAAAGATATGAGAAACGTAAATTCACTTACATTCAAGATTAGTCAAGCAATATACCGCTATACATATCTATAGACTCAGATCGGCGAAATAAGCCACGAGGGGATGTTGAGAGAACGTGAGAAAACTGTGAGAACGTGAGAAAACTGTGAGAACGCGAGAAAAGCTTGCAATTTACGAGCCGCTAGGCGAGTGATTTAATTACAAACTTTTCTCGTGTTCTCCCAACATCCCAAGTGGGTTTATTGCGTCGATAAACACACAGAAATATGAGCGGCCTTCCGCTTTTATGACTGATATTACTATGGAAAACGTAAGTTAAAGAGCCCGAGGAAAAGTAATTGTACTCTTGTGATCAAGTTACTTATTTTCAGGAGAATCATGAGATGGCGTGGGCAAACCAATAGCGGGTAAAAGAATTGAAGCAACGAATCAGCTCCCTACAGAAAAATGCACAGAAAAAGCGATCAAAACTTTTAGCGCTATAAATGTTTTAAGAAGGGAAGGGAAAAGGCCTATCAGTGAAAGATCCTCAACCGATGCGAAATTGGAAATACCAGATTATAATTCACGTTCGTACGTTTTCGGTATCCACGCCATCTCTTTGGAACTCTTTTCCAAAGGATATACTATTATGTGAGACTTAAGATTGTTTTAAAAAACAATCGAAAACGTATCTTTTTCGACAGGCGTATGCCAATCTTTTGTAGTTATTTTAAATAGTACTTCAATACTTTGATTAAGAACTTTTAATTTTTATACCAGTGATGAACTTGTAAATTTTGTCTCATTTTTTAAAATAAATTATCATCATCATTATTATTATTATTGTTATTATTATTATTACTATCATTATTATTATTATTATTATTATTATTATTAAATAGTTTTTAAATTTATTCCAAATACTTTGACAGAGAAATGCAGGAGTTCGTGGCGCCGGAATCAGTCATGGTGAAAGAAAAAACACTGTACGAGAACTTTTTGCAAGTACTGCGAACTTCAAATACCTGGCGATTAGATTTAACGAGAACTTGCAATAGTTTTGCAAATTGAATAATGGTTTTTCAGAAACGTTGTTAATGGAATTTATTTCGAATTTATCTACTTTCATGTATGTTGAAGACTTTGAATTAGTTATTCTTCTCTATATTGCTAAATGCAAACCATTGCGATCTCGAATGGCTGAATTAAATCTACTCGAAAGAATCCTTTCCTGCATCTAGGAGTTCTCGTTACACGTTCATGGTTTATCACTGTTTTGACTAGAAACAAAGGCGCTAATATGAATACATCTGTTCCTTCTTGTCTCGTCCTGTCCTGTCCTTTTTCTAGACAGTTCTATAGAGAAGTGACAAGCACCCAATCCACCGCCTTTTAATCCTCGCCTGCTTCTTGCTGGTAGTTTTTAGTGCCTAAAGATGTCTTCTACCTTTTACCTTTTCAATTTGAAGTCGAAAAGCTTCATTCAGTCATATGCATCCGATCAAGCATTTATTTATATATATGTTTTTTTTTTAATTTAAAAGCTGTCGGTTAATTGAGGTCTACCAAGATTGCCAACCTGGCAGTAAGTCAGAGAAAAGTTAACATGATTAGCTACTTTGATTAGGGTGACAGTAGACAAGTTACGGTATTTTGCCTCACTATGAGTCTAAACGAAACACATTTCCTATTTTTTTTTAAACTGACATTCTTTTACGGAATGAAAAAGTTGCTCGGTGCAAATGGGTATTCACTACTAAGTGCTGGTTTCAAAAGGTTTTTATTTGTAATTACTCCAATTTAAAAACTATTTTGTGGTTATGGTAGAAAAATATTTTAATACAAAAAAGGTTTTCAAATAAGCAGTCAGATGGCAGATACTTCAGAGAGCTCCCTCGCTATCCGCGACTTCTGGTACTTCTACATCTTTTTCTTGCACACCGCGGCCTGCAATAAGTGCCCCTCAGTTCACAGGTTTTGGCACTAGGGGACCAACTCAGGAACAGCCACCCTCCGAACAGGAGGTCCTGCAGAAGGTTCCCCAGCAGTTCATGGCACAGTTCCCTCCTTGACAAGACATGCAGTAGGCACGATTTTGCAGTGCAGATCACAAGCTTGCAGTTCCCTCGAATACAAGTCATCGTGCACTTTTCCTCTGCATAACATCTTAACTGACATTTTCCTTGAAAGTTAAAGTATTGAAAGTCAGGTTGTCATAAGATTTAAAGGTACAAACGTAACTTTTTCATGTAGACGGATGACTGACATTCAAGAACTGATGTATGTCTACGTACGCTTCAACTCGTGTACATTCACATTCGCTATCCCGTCTCGACAAACTTTCGTATCATTAAAGGGGCCGTCGACACATCCACTTGTTGCTTGCGGATAGAGCGAGTCCATTTCTGGACGTCAAGGCGAGGATTTGAGCTAAGTAGGAGTTGGAATGCCGTCGGCCAGCAGATAAGGTCTTTGAAAACATGACAACCTTTCCAGGTCTTGTACCGACGATCCTGGTTCTCTAGATCATCTCTTCTGAACACCGTGATGGAAAATCAAAGACATGAATAAGACAATAAAGAATAGTGGATGTTTCAAAAGATAGGTGCAAGCTTTCTTTGATCGGTAAAATGATTTCTTCACCTGACTCCTGAACGCGAGTTTTTGTTTTTACTTTTGCACGATTTAAAAAATCATTTAACAAGACCTGGTGTACTTTCTGCCCTTAAACCGATTAAGTGTAACAATGTTTCTGCCATCGTATTCTTCGTTTAAAAGCACGAAGGACTTTTATTTTCCTTTTACCTTGTACTATAACGTACTATGCAAGGTACCGAAAAACGTGTGACAAGTATCTTTAAATAAAAGTTCCCCTTTTCCCAGAAACATTTGAAAGTAAAAGCTGAAATGATGAAAAATTATTTTAAAAAGAAGCCTCCTTTACCTTTATTGCAGTTCTGCACACAGGAAGTGTAATTGGGACGTCTCGGACATGTGAGCCTGCAACCACCTTGTGGTCTAACACACTTCTGAAAGGGATTGGATGGATTACGCGGAGTAGTTGGCTGAGGATTTGTTGGTGGTACTGTGGTAAGTGCAGTGCTGGGTGGTCTGATAGTTTTGCACGGTCCAACTGTGCATCTCAAGTTGCAGGTTTTCGAGTTTGAGGGACACTTTGAAATGCATCTTCCACCCCTACAACTTGCTTTACAGTGCTCTCCTTTGCAGTCCATTTCGCACCCTCCACCAGAGCACGACAAATTGCATATTTTCGCGGTACACAGAATGGGCTTGTAGCTTCCTCCAGTACATGTCATATCACATCTGTCAGACGAATGGCAGTGAAAGGGCAACTACCACCGGTGCAAATCTGTTCGCACTGATTGTAGTTGGACCTTCTTGGACAAGTTAATTTGCAGCCGCCCTGCATACATCTTTGAATGTGCGGACCAGGCGGTAGGGTGGGCTGAATTGTAAGTGTTGTTGGTTTGATTGTTGGTTTGATAGTTTTGCAGGGCCCACCTGTGCATCTTAGAACACAGGTTTTCGCGTTTGGGGAACATTTCAGAGTGCATCTTCCACCCGTACAACTGAACTGACAGTGTTCTCCTCTGCCGTCCATCTCGCACCCTCCACCAGTACACGACAAATCACAGGTTTTCGCAGTACACAGAATGGGCTTGCAATTCCCTCTGGTGCACATGATCTTACACCTATCGGTCAAATGGCAAGTCACGGGACAGTTACCACCAGTACAAGTGGCTTTACAAAGTTCTCCTCTGCAGTATATCGCGCAGCCTCCACCAGTGCAGAACAAATCGCAGGTTGTTGAGTCACACATAATAGGTTTGCAGTTTCCTCCGGTGCAACTCATGTCACATATGCCAGATGCATGACAGGTTAAAGGACATCTACCACTAAGGCAAACCTGATTGCATCGATAGTAGCTGGAGCTTCTTGGACATGTACAACCAGCAACTGGATAGCATGTCTGAGAGTGAAAACGAGGTCGTAAAGTGGGCCAGACAGTGAGGGCTGTAGTTTCTGTAGATGGTGTTGGTCGAACGGTATTGCACGGTCCAACGGTGCATCTCAGGTTGCGTGTCTTTGCGTTTGCGGGGCACTTAAGAATACATCTACCACCAGTACAACTGGCTTTGCAATGCTCTCCTTTGCCGTCCATTTCCCAGCCTCCACTAGTGCACGACAAATCGCACATCCTTGCGGCGCACAGAATAGGCTTGCAACTTCCCCCTGTGCAAGAGAAGTGGCACTTTTCGGCGGCATGACATATCAGGTTGCAGTTTCCTCCGGTACAAATCTGCTTGCATGAATTATATAAAGGGCTCTTTGGGCAGGTTAATTTACAACCACGCCCAGCACACCTTTGCGTCTGTAAAGAAACTGTTGGTTGGAAGTTGCACGAGACAACAACAACAAGGAGCATCGCAGAAAACCTACGGGGAGTGTTCCAACTCATCCTTGACCTCAATTTTAAATCTAAATTAAAATAAAAATTTATACAAAATGTAAATTGAGGAACGAAAAGAAAGGTTGATTGATAAAGATTCGTTATAAATGAAATAGCAAGACCAGTTCTTCGTGTCTGTCTTCAAAGGAGGCCTTTTTGGCACTTTTTCACTAAAATAAAAGGGTAGTCACGTTCAACTGCTACTAATGCTACCTAAGGAGAAATGGTGGTTACAACTAACTACTTATGCAGTGGATATTCTCATCAATTAAAATAGTATAAATAGCAACTCCATATTAACCATTTATACTATAAAAAGATAAATATTTTAATGATGAGCCATACAAATTCTTAAAGCAATTCAATTACCTATTTAGGAAAAAAAAGACAGTAGAAGGGGAAACGGACGTCAAGCGTGAATACTCCAGTCTCACTACTCTGTTACATCCTTACAAGTCACAGTTTTCAATTCTCACTGTTCTTATAGAAACAGAAAAACTCTTGTGGTTTTTTCCCTTTTCCCTAGTTAATTATTATATTTTAAATTTTGCGCCCTAAGTTTTCACGCGCCTAGTCCGCACGAAAGACATTTGCAAAATTACGAGAGGGAGTGGTAACCGACAGTAGGGTCGGGACGCCCGGCATACCGGCTGTCATTCAGATGAATCTTCCTCCCACTAAATCAGTTGGTAACCTCTACACGTGTTATATATATAATAGCAATGTTGACTGACCCGAGAATACGTATTTTAGCGACTTGCCTAAATTTAAAACAAGAAATTAAAAATACTAATGCAAAATCAAAATCCCGAGGCTTAGTAGTTATACTCGCGTAGGCTTAAATTGAAACAGTCTTATCAAAAAAAAGTATATCGATATCGCGATTATATTCAATGAGGTCATTTGATATTAAGTTTTTGGTTTGTTTCTTCATCCGTCCTGAGAAAATTATTGGATAAGTTGTTCTCGCCAGATGAATATCAATAGGTATATGAAGTAATCAAAGATGATTATACCTGGCCTAATGACTTTTTTTTATCAATAGCCGGTGGACTAGGCAAATAATTGGTTTTCCAAAACAACTTCTCGGACGAAAGCCCAACATTTAAATATTTTGTTTTGTCTAGCAAACTGAGCATTTGAAAGCACAATTGAAAAATAGAAGTACCTTATTTTACGCTGCTTGCTTCACTACCTTTTTTAACAGTTGTTTTTACAGCCACGGATGTGTTAGCACTACGTAGGTAAAAAGTAGCAAGGTAGAGAACTATGTAGCAGTAACTGAGAAATGCGAAAACCTCAGTTGACTTTCCTCGGGCAGAAAGTTTTATAATTCCTCTATGTTCAACCTCGAACTCTTATATGAGCTTTTACGACCCCCATTGGCCGTTCCTTGGAGTGGGATATGGAGTTTCTAGATCGCGGCCTCATAAAACATGAAGTACTTTATATTAAACTCAACGACAGTCAGTCTGAATACTTGAAAAAAGTTCAGCTTGTCACGAAAATTATTAATTAGCGGAAAATCAGGGCAAGAAGATCAGATTCGCACCTAGCTGATGTTTTGTTTCAAGACTAATTCTATGTTGAGCACACTTTGTTTAGTTTAAATTAATAATCGTCACTTTTGCCTGTCCAATTACAAGGCCGCAAAAAAAAAAAAGAAAAAAAGAAACAGATATCTCCTTGGATAAAAGTATAAGTGCAATATTCTCAATATTTATTTAAAGCGTGTTTTATCCGAAGGCGTTATTTTATCGCGTTGCATTCTCTTGTCTTTCGATCCAGGATGAAAATTGATTATGGAACTGATCATTCTGCGACTTTTTAAAACTTCTTTTATAAGCCGTTTCATCGGATTTTTAGTCTTTCTTATTGACACAGGGCCAGCCGTTTTGATGTCAATATAGTACATGTGAAATGGATTACGATTTTGATTCCGGCTGACTTTGCCATGTGCAAGCGAGGGTATATTGAAATAATTCCGAGCAACTTGAATCACGTTGCACTAATAGTAAAAACAAAGTATTGACATCTTGTAGACGAGATACTGACTGTATTGGTCAAAGATGCATGGCTCAGCCAATCTAGGTAGATACAACTGTTTTGCGACTTTTGTTCTGAACAAACTTTGCCGGCTGGAGGACCCTGGAGTTAATATAGTACTGTTCATGATCATCGTTTTTAGTGAAAAGAGTGAAACCTGAACAATCAACTATTTCAGGGATAATGATTGAGTTTTTTGATCGAGCTGAAAGCACGTGAAGTAGTCAACATGGAACTCTGCGGTAATGGTCTTATATTCACTTATTTCCTGTAACAATTAAAAGAGTTGGAAAGATCTCATAAAGATTTTGGCTAAGATTTTCTCTAAAAGAAAAAAAAAAAAAAAACCCAAAGCCAAAAAAGGTGAACCATTTTTTTTTTGTGTCATTTGACGTTAACACGCGTTACCTTCAAATGAAATAAATTCTTTATTCAGAATTTAGTTTTTTCTTAAGTCAATATATCAGTCGTCTATTAACACAAAATATCGTTCCACCCATTGAGACAAACAATTCCTTGAATTTGCATTCTTTTTTCGTGGTCTTATAGCACTCGGTCATAATAAGTTTTATGTTCCTCAGGTCTGAACCTGTTCCTCAGAATTTTAAGTACTTTCTTTAAAATTGTTTATATGTATGTTTGATGCAAAGGTCCCTTCGGTTGATGTGGAGGCTATCGGTTTATAACTTTGTTTATTTGGCATGGGTATTGTTTAACGTCCCATACCATATCACGGGGCATCCACTCTCAATATTTTAGCGAAAGAAAAAAATATAATAAATATTAACAAAAGAAAGAGATTAAATAGCGGTTTTCATCAGCTAAGGAAGCATAATGGAAGCCCAAGAAATATGGCAAAAACCTGAGCATTCACAACGATTCAAACACATGTACAACGCAAAACCAACAATTCAAGTGTTTAAATCCAAATCATCTGGTCACTTTTTCGGGGTTTATGCACTGTCTCATATTACTGCAATTGTTGTACCTGCAGCGCTCATGCTTGCTTGCTAATGAAACTAAGAGTAAGTTGAAGGCCTACTCTGAAGATCACGAGACTGAATTAAGTAAGACTTACCTGGAAAGTGAATTTTATCAGGTTACAAAACAACACGGGTCATTTACAAGGAAATACACGCGGACATGCTCTGGGTGCATGCTTCAGAAATGTTCTTCTGGTTGAATTTATCTGTGAGCCAATATTAAAGGACTACTGAGGTGTTATTGTATCAAAGTGGACTTGGGGAGAGAAAATTCGTGCAATGCCAACGGTCAGTCTCGCATCAAGGCATAGCTAGTCCCGTCAAGAACAGATCAGAGCAGTGGTCTCCAAGGTTGTGTAATACTAGACAAGTGGTTACGTTTAATTAAGCCGTCTGCTGATCAAAACTGCAATCATAACAAACGGGCTGAGGAAAAAAAATACCTTCTCAATGACACTACTCAACTTAAAGTATCGAGAAAAATACGAATTGGAATACATTAACAGTCAACTGTTAGAGGTCAGTTTATCGTGCAAGATCTCACCCTCAGCGACTTTAAAACTACCTAAGCTTTTGCTACTGAAACTATATGTCAAAAAACCCTCAATGTATTCATAGTTCTATCGTGCAGTCAACAATAGGCTCGATTTCCGCTGCGCGGGCTCCTTTCCCGAACAGCGGCTGGCAATGAGTCAACAATAGCACCTTGAAAAACAACTTGAATTCAAAGCTACGTTTAAGCTGAAAAATGCTGCTAGTTTTTTAAAATGTGGGTAAATGCGAATATCATAAAACGTTTGATGAAACGCTTGATAAGCTAAAACGAATTGTTAAAAATCATAAACCTTTCGTTCTGGTTTCTTCCCCACAAAAAAATGGTTGATTAGTACTATACTAATATAGCTGCCGAAAGTGAGGTCCAGGAAGGGATGGTGGGGGGGTGGGGGGGGGGGGGTGGACACGTGCTGTAATTGTTGAAGTGACTGAATGAGTAATCCAGTATTAGAATTATCAGAACAACTAATTAATGTTACCTGAAATACAGAAAATAAGAACCGTGTAACATAGTTTTTTCTGTAAGTTTAAGACATCCCAGATAACAAAATAACTAAGTTGTAGATCTGTGTATTATTTTAAATGCACTTTTTTCCGACAACCACTAATAAATCGGTCAACTTTGAATCCATGACTATTCTCCTGATTGCATTTCTTCGATTGGCCAGATCTCGTGACGTAAACCTTCTGATCTAAGATCACTTGTTGATAATGTGTACGCCGGGTTGGTAAATGAAGCAAGGAAGACCAAGTCTTGTTTAGTCTCCTCTCCGGCTTGTGAAGCGGCCTGTTCTTTATGACTCTGTTGACGATCTTTACGTCGGCCTTGAAGAAAACAGATGAGCAGAGCGATTGCTGCGACGACTGCGAACATGGCTGCAGCTGAAACAGCAGCGAAAATATACCATGGTACACGTGTGTTATTGGATAGAATACCTGTAAATGAAGAAACAGCTTAGTTAGATATTGTGATGATGATTTTAACTCCGGTCGGCAGTTTTTACCGTGCTAAGATATGCAGTGAGAGGTTCGGTGGCCAAATGATTAGGTCGCCCGACTCCAGATCGAACGGTCCTGGGGCCTGTTTCTCGAAGGTCCCGAAAAGATTTCGCACCCCGGAAAGCCATAGTAAAATCTCCAACCTCACGATTGCAGCGCTGTTTTATTCACATATTCTTAACAGGAACAGAGGTTCCCTTCAAACAAGAAGTTTCAGGCGTATACACCTCTCTGTTTGTAGATACAGATGAACTAAGAATGGCTTTACAGGCCCGAAAAGTTTCCGGGGCTTTCGAGAAACGGGCCCTTAGCCCGTCTCCTTCCCGGGGACACTGCAATTGTGTTGTGTTCGTAGGCAAGACAATTGACTCGTACAGTGCCCCTCTCTACCCCGCTGGTGTATAAACTGGTACCAGAAAAATTAATGCTGGGGGTAACCCTGCGATGAACTAGCATCCCGTCCAAGGAGGAGTATTAATTCTCTTCTATAATTAGTTGCTTCGTGCTAGATAGAAACTGGAGATATTAGTGCCGAAGGATGGGGCGCATGGCTCGTATGGAGACTAGAGATTGCGGTACCTGAACTATCATCACACTCTTCTTTCACTACAGCAGCAAGATATTGAAGTCAGATCAAACAAATGTTGGTTTTCTGGCTTAGTACTGAGATTAGTAGATTCTAAATGTGAATGAGGTAATTTGTTTTTAACAAGTATTTGACGTCCATGAAACCAATTTAAGAAGGTCCTCTCCCTTTCATAAAGCTTGGTTCTCATATCCCGCCGACCTACCCGCGATGAAGTCGTCGGTTCCAACTGACAACGTTCGCGATCTGTTCCAGTGGGTCCCCGGCGCATCTGCCATGGATCGCCGACCTACTGTAATTGGTGCAAAATGCAAATCGAATTGGCGCAATTTTCAACCATTCCACCTGTACAAATGGATCGAATCGTCTTACTGGAGTTGCGTCCGCAGATGATGTTTACATAAAATATTTTCATCGCCGACAATCGCCGACAACCGCCAGTTTGCCTGCGAAGTTGAGCCGAGTTCCGGCGGTCAATGCTTGGGACAAATTATGATTCAATGATAAATGTTCACATATGCCGTAACGGTGTCCCAGGCCGTGCCCAGGTATGTCAGCGGCATATGACAACTAGGCTTAACCGTGCCTTCCAGACCGCATGCTAGGATTACAATTGTCCATGAGATATAACGTATGGAAAGAAGTTGTGGCAAATGTTAAGCTTGGCCGAGAGAAATGAGGAAGTTGCTAATCAGTTTTTCGAAAACTGCAGTTGCGACCAACAGGAATAACATCTAAACTCCTCGTGTTGAAAGAGAGTGTTGTCTTGGGTACTCGAGACCGTAGAAATGGGGCCCAAGCAATTTGCTACTTGATTATGACTAGATTCGAAGTGAGTATCTGAGACGCATACAATTCCTTACGCATTTATGAAAGAAATCAATCCCCAATTAAAGTAAGGATTATTTTAGATAATCCAGGGCTTCAAAAGTGCTAACGACTGCTAGCGATCGCGGATAGCGAATGCCACCACGTCTACCACCCATTACCTTGACGGGCTAGTATAGTACGTGATCATATTTATTTCCAAAAATCTTGAAAACGATTTTGCTAAACGATTTTAAACGACAAGGATATGTTACACTGTTACAGAAAATTAAATTCAAATTAAAGCTAAGGAAAGTAAAGTATTTCAGACTATTTCACATGCACATTTCATCTAAATTAAATGTGCCCGCCGCCACGTACGAAGGTGATTAGAGTGGGACAGAAGTGGCACTAGCTCTAGTTAATAAGAGCATGCCCAAATAACTTAAACCTCCACACGGTTGCCTGCAATTCGCAGTAGGCACACTGAGTTTGGTTCTTGTTACAGATTGTTACGGATTTGAGAATGTTGTTCATTAATGGAGGGCATAACTCAGAGTCAGACGTATTCGAAAATAACTTTTCCGAGTTGGTGTTGTGGGTGTTGTTGTTGTTGTTGTCGTCTACTGTTAAGCTTGCTAGTATACTTGGGGCAGAACGCTCACCTTTAATTGGCTCACAGCTTGGTTTAGAACCATTCCCCTGTCCTTTGTAACAATGAATGGCAGCAGGACCGTTGACATGGAACCCTTCATCACAGTGGAATTGGTAAACCATTCCCCCATCTTCAAAATCGTTTCTCTGCATTGAGCCATTCTGAAGAATATTCCCAATAGGTATACAGCCTGCAAGAACATCAGAGGTGTTCCTTTCGTAGTACATTGCTCATGCCAATTATTAGTTTTTAGAGCAACTGTTTTTCTACGTCTGTGGGTAGGTAAGACACTCAGCTTGGAGAATTATTAACCATGAATCACGCGAGATTGAAAAATATCTGACCAACTGCCCAACATTATACGTGGGAGACAACACTAACCTTTTGGCTCATAGCTTGGTTTTGAGCACTGACACTGAATGATAGCAGGCCCGTTGAGACGGAACCCTTTATTACATTGGAATTTGTAGACGATTGCTCCATCTTCAGAATAGTGTCTTTGCATTGAGCCATTCTGCAGTGTGCTTTCAATTGGCAAACAACCTGCCAGAATTTGATTTGCACAAGAATATGGTAAGATGGCTGACAAGAATGTTTAGCTCTTTTCATTATTTATACTTTGATAAATTAATATCACAGTGGAATTCGTAACCCATTCCTCCATCTTCGAAATAGTTTCTTTGCATTGAACCATTCTGCAGTGTGTTCTCAATCGGTACACAGCCTGCAAGAATTTGATTTGCTCAGCACAGTTTGAATGTTTCTTTGCAAGTGCTGCTCATGTCAAGTTGTTAAATTAGTGTTCCTGAACGCCCCTATTGGGGAGGGTACTGTCATGAAATGTAATAATGTCGTGAATTGTAATACCTGTCGTAAATTGTAATTACACTTGTCATGTATTGTAATACCTGTCGTGAAATGTAATAACAAGTGTCATGAATTGTAATAACATACTCGTCGTAAATTGTAATAACATGCTGTCGTAAAATGTAATAATCCGAGCTGTCGTAAATTGTAACAACACTCTGTCGTCTTTTGTAATAACCTGTGAAGTAGAAGGATTTCATTTCATTGTCATTTTCTATATTCAAAATTCATAATATTGAAATGGCCTTGTAATGGACATCTTCGCAAAAAAATTTACGCTAAAAAAAATATTGGCATAGTTAAGATTTCGTCGGACACTAGCTATTTTTAGTCAGCCAATGTCCGATGACCGACCGTTTGCAGCACTGACGCTGTCAGGAACGTGTCTAACGGAAAAGAAAACGGTTTATTTGCGGTTAAAAGGACAGTTTAATGAGGTCATTACAGTAAAATTACAATGTCATCAAAAAATATCGATGAATTCCTAAGGTTGTAGTGGTCAGAGCCTGGATGTCTTTTGTAGAACACTGAACATTCTTGAGTTGACGCACAAGTTCGATTTTTAAAATCATAGTTTTTGTTAAAACATCAATAGTGTAATAGCATTGGGTTTATTTGGCGAGATAGAACTTTAAAACATTTGCTTAAACTGGACTAAAATTGTAATTGCGATGTATTCTTGTTTGTCTTGAGTGCTAAGTGCTATAATCGTTACGTGTTCCCATCACCTGTTATCATAAAATTAATGGTATGTAAGAGATAGCATTTATGCTTTGAATAAAAGTAAATTGCTGTGCAACACTCCCGTTTTTCTTTTTACCTCCCAACCATGAATATATAATATTCAGCTGACATTTCACCGTCAAAATATCAAATGAAAAAAACTGTACTAGGCCGAAAGCTGTTAAAAATTATTGCCACACGTTTTCGACCGATTGATCATCTTCAGAGTAACTAATCTGCGTGAGCCAAGTATTTTCTTTAAACTTGCTGGTGACATAAGGCTATTTCCCAATCGCAGTTTACATTTCTTTATTGAATGCATAACAGTATCGATAAGCAGCATTGCAATTCACATAAAACCATCATCATCATCATCATCCTCATCCTCACTGTCATCATCACCATCACTACCGTCATCAATTTTAACCGTTATTTGTTGAAAAGACTAAACACGCTTTTTGAAAAAATGCTCGTTCTCAGGTTCACGACCTATTACAAAATACGACAGGGTGTTGTTACAATTTACGACAGCTCGGATTATTACACTTCACGACAGCATGTTATTACAATTTACGACAGGTGCGTTATTACAATTCACGACACTTGTTATTACATTTCACGACAGGTATTACAAAACACGACAAGTGTAATTACAATTCACGACAGCTATTACAATTCACGACATTATTACATTTCACGACAATACAATAAACTCTTTTGCTGCGTTTGTGGACAAGGGAAACACTTGGTGAATTATCAAATATGGTAAAGTAACTTCCACAGCGACTCAGCGAGATTAATAAAATTTGAAAACTACGTTCCACACCACTATATTCAGGAGATAAATACTCACCTTTTCGCTCACAGCTTGGTTTAGAGCCATTCCAGTGTCCTTCGTGACACTGAATGACAGCAGAGCCATTGAGACGGAACCCTTTATTACACTGGAATTTGTAGAGCATTCCTCCATCTTCAGAATCGTTTCTCTGCATTGAGCCATTCTGCAGGGTATTCTCAATCGGTATACAGCCTGCAAGAATTTGATTTGTACGCGAACACTTTAAGTTCTTTGGAAGTGGTGCTGATGTCATATTGTTAAATGATTGTTCCTGAAAAGCCTCTATCGTTGAGCAGGTTCAATAAAGTATGTTTATTATATGGCCAGCTCCGTGAGCGGGCAAGATGAATCAAATCTTGCGCTGTGATTGGCGGACAAGATGAAGCTATCTTGCCCGCTCGGGACTACCCGCCGTGTCCCGCAAGCAAAATTTCCCCGAAAGCCATATAATAAATCCTTTATTGACCAAGTTTGTTCGGTCAAGATGGCTGGATATTGGCCTCGTTCTTTTTATTACGAGTTTATGGACCGAGACGGAGTCGAGGTCCATTAACTCGCAAAAAAAGAACTTGGCCAATATCCAGCCATCTTGAGCGAACAAACTTGGTCGATAACCCATAAATGTAGTTTTTAAATAAACTACTGCCGCGTTTGCGGACAAGGGAGACACTGACTTGACGAATTATCAACTATGAGCTGATAAATGTCGATAAACGTTACTAAAGGTTACTTTTGTGGATGACCCTGGATCAACAAAGTTTTACTGCTAGTAAAGGTAAACTTGCTCCCAAAGCGAGTTTGAAAAAATTGACTTGCTACTTATCAATATATTCGGGAGAAAATACTAACCATCTGGCTCACAGCTTGGTTTAGAACCATTCCACCGTCCTTGGTAACAATGAATGCCGGTAGAGCCATTGCGAAGGAACCCTTCATCACAGTGGAATTTGTACAGCATTCCTCCATCTTCAGAATCGTTTCTCTGCATGGAGCCATTCTGAAGTTTATTTTTAATTGGTACACAGCCTACAAGAATTTGATTTTCAAAGAAACACGCTTAAACGCTTTTCTTTCAAAGAAACTGTTTTGCAAGTCGACTGGCCAGTGAAACAATTGGCGAATTATCAACTATGAGTTGAAATAGGTGAATCAAAGGGGGGGGGGGGGGACATTGGGGGTTGGTGGTTGTAGTATTGCGGTTTTGGACAATTTTTCTTGCGGTATTTCGGTAATTTTAATCTCGAAATGCGGTGTTGCGGTATGCTCCGAAACAACGGGATGCGGTTGTTTAGCTTTTTGGATGGTATTGAAAATTATCCTCCAGGTCCTCCAACGATGTCCGAGTCTTTTCCAGATTCCGACTAGACATCGCCAATGAAACTTTGTTCTCACGGTAACCGAAAATTGCAGTTCCTTGTGTCAAAAGTTATTTTTTATTAATAATATTATTAGCTAACACGTCTATGGATGTTGCTTATTTTGCTTATTTTGTGCAAATCGAAAATTACCTGACTTAACGTTCATTGATATTAACTGTTAATGTTCCCCTTTCATTTGCTTTCTTATTTGCTTTCCTATAAAACTTTCGTAAGGTAGTGGGTGCAATGTGACATCGAGTTTCGACTAGGTATTAAAGTTTTGCGGTATTTAGCGATTTTTTTTTCTTTTTGCGATATGACGGTATTTGCCGATTTTTTTTCTTTTTTTTTTTTGCGGTATTGCCGTGATCATAACTCCCCAATGTGCCCCTCATTAAGATTACTGTAGACGCCTATCTCCAGTTTCTGTAGCATGAAGCGGCTTCAGAACTAAAGACAATCATTGACAATAAATGAATGCCCCTGCGTAGACCTTCTCAAGTGTTTTTAAGCTTAATATATCATGAAGAGGCTCGCAGTCTCCTCCGCCTACTCACCCGGAGTCTGTGTTTCATTAACAACGGCAATGAGAGATTCCAGGGCCTGCTTAGAAGCCACTCCAATGCTGACCTTTCCAGTGGTATGGACATCAAACAGGCATTGCTTGTTTTCGCCACACACGTCCCGAGCCAGCTCGCCCAGGGTTACGTTATCAAACACCAAGTTATCTCGATCCAAGAACATGGGCACATATCCAACATCAAAATAAGACGAGTGATCTTCGCCTTCTTCGTAAGTGAATAACGAATCATTAGCAGTCGTGTCCCCTATGAGAAAAAATAACGGTTAATATGTTTTGTAAAGAATACAAATAATATATGAAAGATCATATATTTGAACTGTGGAGAAACATATGAAGACATGATTGATCATCGCAGTTATGCACATAACTTAAGCGCTTGTGAAATTAAAGCCTGAAAAAAAAAATTCCTGACCTGAACGGGATTCGAACCCATAACCTCTGCGATACTGGTGCAGTGCTTTAACAACTGAGCTATCAAACCATCTGGAAGCTGGTCGCATTGTGAGTTCGTAATATACCCGTAGATGATGAAGAATATGTTTTGTAAGATTATTATTGATAAATAATACTAAAATCAAGCATTCAGTAGCTGCTAGGGAATGATATGGTTTCAAAAATGTTCCTGATGGAACCCCTAAAAAATACTGAAGCTCGTTGCACCGCATATCTTGCACTTTGCAACAGTACGAGCTACAAAGGAGGTTGAATTTAATAATTTAACTCCAAATCAAGCACACTTTTTAATTACGTCTAAGGGGAAACAACTGAAGCATCCCACTCTGTATCGTGTAAAACCAGGAGCCTCCTGGTAAAACAACATAAACGTCTGCCTCATATAAGCTCTGTAAGTTTTTTTTTTTTCGCTAGACTGATCTTTGACATAACTAGAGAGTAGCAGAAAAGCAGAAATGAATCATCTTCTACTTCTATGTAATTCTTACATAGACGTGTACCAACCAATAACTTTTTATTTAGAATAGGTCTACAGGGCGATGAAAAGTGCAGTTTTTGTCACACCTCCTCTGAGTCAATAATTCATCTTTTTTGGTCATGCCGCCAAACATCTCACTTTTGGAATAAACTTACTGAATGGCTGAAAAACTTAAACTTACTTCCTAGAGATTATGCTTTGACAAATATTACTGCTTTGGGTCTGAGGACAGATATCTCTCAATTTGCGCTTCTTATAAATTACTGCTTTCTCTTAGCACGATATCACATATGGCTCGCTAAAACAAGAAATGATCATCCAAATCTTACGCTTTTCATATGCACACTAAAATTACAATATGAGATAGAAACAAAAAGTGGAGACACGAAGAAATGGAAACCTCTTACAGGATATATGAGGATTTAATTAATATTTTAGATTATATTTTCTGTAGGGTTATCTATCTCCTACCCATTAATCTATTTCTAATCTCCTATCAGATGCATAACTCATTTTACTTTTAATGTACCACATGCCTTTGGTCTGTTTTTTTATGTTTCTGTACTACAACCTCAACCTGTAATGATAACTAGCTATTTTTCTTCTCAGTTTTTTTTTTTCTTCTTTGCCCCCTGTCGTCACTGTATTTCTTAATTGTGTAAGTCGTGTAACTGTATTTGTTAGTAATGTAAGTCGTTTAGTTATTGTAATTTAAATAGTGTAAATAATTACAGCAATATAATGTAAATAGAGTTAGTGTTGTAAGTAAGCATTGGTTTCCCTTGTGTTATTGCAAATAAATAAATGAATAATAAAAAAAAAAATCTTCTACTTCGCAGTCAATTTCCCTGTGAAAATTCTAGCCAGCAAAAACATCATCAGACCACATCTCCATCTTCAGAGTAGGAGAGAGAGGATTCTGGGGGACGAGTTTGAACAATCCACAAAATTACACATACAAACATCGCATGAAGAATCCCGGTGCAATTTATTTACAACATCTCTTGCGTTCAGAAGCAAAACTCAAGGGATATGCACCGAGTGTAGTTTTTACTGATCCATTAATGGAGCAATCAGCCACACTATGGCAAGATGTAATTGTAATAGATTGAATCTGATTACCATGTCTTACATCCGGCCTGCATGTTGTTTTACTTGTCGATTGCATGTAGTAATCGCAAAAACCGCTGATCTGAGTCGTCCCACATGGTAATTAGTCTTCATGACGCAATGTATTGCAAGAAAATGAAAGACGTCACGTGACGTAATCACTCATGTGCCTCGTTTGGCTAAAACAGTTTATGAAAGCATTTTAGTTTCGATGCAAGATCAACTGTTTGCATTTATTCGTCTACAAATCGGAGTTCCTTAAGCTGGACAGATTTTTGTTGCGTCGGTTAGTAATGTCGAATTTTCTTGTTTCGATAAATGAAGATTCCATTCAATTCCTCTGGCACTGAGGTTTGACTCAAATAACGATTCTTCGTGTTGTCTCTTAGGAAGTACATCGGACACTCAGTGTGATCACAGTTTTCTCATTTGATGGATTGCATACAGCTCAGTTGCTCGTCGATTTTACGGTATGATTACCTAGCTACATGGCTTTTTTTGCTATTCTCTTATTTTACTTTGCTGATTTGCTAGCTAGGTTAGTTATTTTTATGAGAGGGAACCATTAAACAAGCAATTCAGAGATAGCTAAGAGCTACCCAAAAATAGTTTCCACAGCGTAAAATTGCAGCATTAATTATACTAGAGCCGACAAATTAAAATGGAGGCGGCAAAAATACTAATGTACAGAAATATACATATTCAGAGCGTCTCAGTGGGTGTGCTGAAATCTCAGTTAAAGGTTAGCAATTTCTCAGATATCGTTACGACCCATCAGATCGCAGATCTCAGTTGTTATTTTAAATAGCGCTGTTTTTCAGCCTAAATGGGATCAACTGGCTGTAGTTGTTCGATAATTATTTCTGCTTTTGTTAAGATAAAGCGAGTTTATATTGAATTAATTTTTAATATCTCTGTTTTCCCTGTTTCTTCTTCAGATGCTCGAAAAGTCACTTCTAAAGTTTGCAGAAGAGAATTTTAGCCAAAAATATTGCGCATGCCTCCATGGTGAAACTAAGAGAATAAGACCTTTAGGACTTATTGTCAAACGGCACCGATCCATGTTTAAGCGACCTTTTGGCAAAAATGAATTGATAATCCTTGAGGGGTTAGAGAAATACGTGGAGGGCGAAGGAGAGGAAAAATTTTGTAAGCCGCTCAATAAAATGATTACTGAAGAAGGGCTGGTCATGGAACCGAAACTTTCCCTTGGAAAAAGGTATGAATCTAAGATATAACTTAAATTTTATGAATCATCTTTGAACTCTTCAGGGCTGCTCTTAAGTATCCTTGCACTTTTTGATGCATTGATGCACTGCAGAGAAATATGCGCTACTACCACGGTAACTGTTAACTAACGAGCAATTAAAGTAAAAATAGACGTCAGAAAAGATGGCAGGTTTCTAGGGGAACTTAGGGAAGCTTAGGTATACCGTTGAATAGTGATCTATCAGATTAAGCCCAAGTCTTGTTTTCTTAAACCTAGTTCTCACCAGTTTGGTGTAGATATCTCGGGAGCAATGGAAGTAACAGTCAAGCTGTATGAAGACCTGGGTGACCTTGGGCTCGGCAAATTAAGCCAGAAATACATAACAGATCCAGATATCCGCGGATTGTTAGCTAACACAGCCCTGGATGTCAAGAAAATGGAGCCTTATGATAAAGATCATTTGCTACTCATTACATCTGTGATTTACAGCGAAAAGTTTGAGCTGACGGGAGGGAGAAAACAAGAGGTATTTACTCTACAAAGGCATAGAATGAGACTGATTATTGATCACTTTTGACAAAGATATGGATGTTCTGTCTTCTTTTCTTAATTTGGGACTATCTAACAAGGTCAATAGTCGAGTATAATGTACTTAAAGGCACTGACTTGAAATGTTTAAGATCTAAATTTCAAAACTTTAAGCCCCATAATGCAAAAGGGTCATATTTCGAAGGGTTTTTGGGTATGGTCCTCTGGACTAAGGACCTTTCGTTTCCCACTTCATATTAGCAGCAGGTTGTTTTTTTCTGTCTTTTCTTAGACCGTTTGTTTACTGTCAAATAAGCAAGACTTCAATGAAACTTCAAGTTATATACCTTTATAAAATGACTCAGCCCCAAGGCAGAGTCGAGGCCGTCAATTTCCACCTCAGGAACATTGATGGTCGAGGGGAAACAAACCTCAGTGTTTCCCGCAGGGCCAGTCAGTAAGTGTATTGTTATACCTCCCAACTCAAAACTGTGAAAAAAATTATTCGCCTGCCGCACACTGGCACACAAATTTACCGCGGTTTCAAGGTGCTCAACCTGATCACGTGCGACCGAGTCGAAGATTAAAGTTGTTGTTTCCATAGGGAGTCAGTGTGTTTTGACTCATGGCACGTTCTCCTCTAATTGAAAAACGTATTTGAGTTAAGAGCTATAACAAGTATATTTGTCTTTCAACGCTGCCTTCTGGAGAAGCTGAATCGTTCGTGAGCACTTGTAACTGTTAGGAGAGTCTAAAAGAGGCATAATGTCTGTATATCAACATTGACATATGTGTTTTCGTCAAGGATTGGGGAAGGGTCCATCATTAAAAGCTTTCACCACTGAATTAAGAGGTGGGGGACCTGCTGAATACTACGGTGTCTATCACTATCGATAAATGATGGTCGTTCCCTAACCTCAGCATATTGTCCACTTGATTTGCAGCGGGAAGGTAAGGCAATCGTAGGGCCTTTGCCGTGGTCTGCCAGCATTGTGTACGGGAGCGCAGGTTTTAAGACGACACAAACTCCCCCAGGGGTGGCGGCGAGGAATATTAAAGGACCACTGCTCTTCAAATGGTGCCGTGTTGACTACAACAAAAAAAAACAATCGACTGGAGATTCCCAAAGGAGAATATATCGGTAAAACTGTGTATCACAGTAGTCGAAACTCAGAATCCACACCCAAAGTGGAAGGTGGCGAGTATTATGACATCATTGTTAACTCCAATTTGGACGAGATTGATTCCCAAGGTGAGATTAGCATATGTATAATTAAACGGACTTGACTTCAATTACGCGTCATCTGCCAGTCATCATCATTTAGTCATTAAATTTAGCACTACCAGAGAAGAAACGCCATTTTCAAAATTAATATGCCTTTTATTTGTTTCCTGTAAATGCCTTCTTCTAGTTTTAAGAGAAGAAGCGTGCAGTGCATCACTAAACAATCCCTTGACTTATAAATTCCCTGTTTGAAGCATTTGGCAGTTGAATTGATTTAATTATTTCTCCAGTCAATACACAGCTTACAACAGAAACAAAATGACATGAATTACATCAAGCTGCCATTTAATGATGTTACTCAGTAGCAAAACAATGACTACCACATGCTGACTGATAACAGTCAATCTAAGAGTATTTGTGTCAGAGTTTTCTTCATAATGTTTCCAGCCAAGGTAGTATTTCCTTATCTCTATAATCAGAGTATGCGGTGGAAGATGTGATAAAACTGCGAGCTATAGAGAAAGAACTACTGCTACCTGGAATGGACAGGGCACAACGCAAAGCTCGAATCAGCAAGTATCTACACTGGGTGAGTGAAAAAGCAAGTAAGCTTTAGAAGCTTTTGGTTTGTTCTGTCTATCTGTACAATTCCTTTTGCGGGCAAACAAGCCATTCCCTAAGTCTTGTTGCTTGCTCTTCATATTGTTGAGGAAGTTCCAGAGAAACCTTGCTGAGGCTTCAAACTCTAAGTTTAGCTGAAAGAGAAAATTCCAAAAAGAGATGTTGAGTTATCTTCCTAGACTCAGCTTGAGTATGATAAGAAAGCTTCAGTCTGTTGACCGAATTTTTATGGTTTCAAATAACTATCTTGTTATTCAACTAGCAATCCCTCACTGCTTATACAGATAACTCTTTTCAACAGTTTGAACGGTCACTAAGCACAGACCAACACAAGTTGCGCTTGACGAACCGTTAATAAAAGAAGATTGTGATTTTTTAAGACAAGTCTACCTTCCTTGCGCCGAGGATTCCACCATGTTGGATCTGACTTCTCTCTCAAAGGAAGACGTTCAGAGTTATGGAATCGTGTTCAATGCACTTGATAGTAAGAATACAAGATTCATTTATTAAACTAATGCATCTACACTGTCGTTTCCCTCGACTTTGTCGAACACTGTAATTTTGCCCCTGATTTGTCGATCTACCCAATTTTTTTAAAGCAACTTCCGCTTCCCTTCGAGCTTCCAAAATCGTGATACCACTGTACTTTTTTTAGTCGATCCTTAACTGAATCATTGTTTTGTGTTTTCGGGTAGCTAAAGACGCTTGACTCTCACGTATATCGTCCCTAACTACCTTCTCTTCTACCCTCTAAATTGGAACGGACTCGAACCTGTTTATACGACTGACAAAAATCACAAAATAATGTCAGTGCAAGCCCTAGTCGCACGCCTCGTGGAGATTAAAGGAAAACGAAGCTATAACTATGTGTTTTGTTTCTTTTAGAATTAAAGGAAAGAGGAATCTCCCAGATATTCATGGTTGCAAATTTTTTTACTCAACAGCTTTGTCTGACGAAAAGTGGATTGAACTGGAGAGGACTATGGATTGCGCATGCCCTGAATGATGGCCCCGTGGACGTGGTTTTATGAGTTCCCTCTTGGAGTTATGATGACCTTACCTAGCTATTTCTCTTAGAGTATTGTTTTGGCAAACTAAATTTAATTTTAGATCAGTTATTTAAAATATCGTCATGGTAAATATTTAAAATTGATGAAATATTAAAAGCCACTGGCTGTAAATATGGAGAATCCGGCGACAGGGCTGAAAATTCGAATTCTCCACTATTTCGTCAAAAAGACCTTTTTGGAGAATTATTTTAAAAAACATGTATTAACGTTTCAATTTTGTGAAATCTCGGAAAAGTTCGAAAAAAAACTTATCGATCAACCAAGAAGGGAGGAGGATTTAATGCAACATTGAGCATTTTAACAGCGCAGTAGTAGAGAAAGAAGGAATGGCCCGTGAAAATTAAACCCGCTAAAAGAAAAACTATGAAGCGCATTGCAAAAAATTGTGTCATTTTTAGACGACTGAGCAAAAATAATCCGCCAATATGTTCTTTTTGACGAAATAAAAGAAAATTGGAATTTTCGGTTCTTTCGCCGGATTCACCATATCTACAAGCAGTGGTTCTTAATGAGTTTGAAAAGCGTATGTTTGTCACCTATATACCTATATCCATATACCCAGTTACCGCCTAACTCCTAAACAACTAGTGACCTTTAAAAAGTATCGGTGGGAGACGTAGAAGACATTTAAACCTAAAGGATACTTGCAAATATAAACTTTTTGAATTACCTTTTTTGTTATTATCATACAGATATCTTATAGCAACAGTGTTAAAGTAAACATTGTACCATAATGGAAATAAACTTTGTTTATTAATTAATTCTCTGTCTTATTTATGGTGACCTCGCTGTCCCATCAGCACTCTAAATTAACGACTAGATTGGGTTGACTCCAAGATTTATGGTGGATTAGCTTGGGATATTTTAGAGAGAAATGAGGAATTTTAGAAAAGTTTTGTTTTCACTTCATTTCTGTAAGAGGTACTTCTAAAAAACTAAGCAATCTATCACTGTAGCTTTCCCCTCACTTGATTCACAATAAGAAGCCAAGTATTAACTTAGTTAAAACTACACAACTCAAAAAGTTAACGGTAACCGTTTTTCTTGAATAAGGTGGAGTTTAATTTGAATGTCAGATCCCACAACATAGCGAAATAAATATTCACGTCATGGGAGAGAGCGATTAGTGATTCTCCGTCACAATTATTACGAGCACTCCTTCCTGTGTTTCAGTTTCTGTCAAAACCAAAACACCTGATCAAAAGCGTTTTCTATATCGATGAAACGATGTAAAAATATCCACTCCAGCATCGTTATGGTGGTATTGTTCGTACTGCTAAACTGGAATGTGAACAAAGTCATTAAACAATCGCAGCCAGAGATAGTATTCCCAGATCTGACTGGGCCGTCGTAAGAACGAAGATTTATAAATCAAAATCAATCAAATCAATCGTTAAAACTATTTTCCCTTCTCCCGTGCGAGGTCAAAGAACGAAAAGAAAAAAATCATCTCTTTTTATTTGAAACGGGGACCGTGCACAAGGGCTATGTTGGCAGCGGAAAATCGTAGCTGGTATAACTAGATGGCTTTCATCGAAGGGAAGTCCAAAAGGTTTGAGTCAAAAGTAAGAGTGGAACTTTTGCTACAAAACCGACAAAGATGAAAAGATTTCTGAGCATCGTTTTAAAATTAACGTCTTCCAGAATCCCTTGACAAACTAGATAAATCTATTTAAATTTCACGAAACCGAAAGATTGTAAGCTAGAATTACATATAACACTTTTCCAAAGAAAACATTCTATTTTTGTCAAAACCCAGAGATGAAGAAAATTGTTTATTACTTCACCAGACTTTCGTTCTTTGAATGCTCTCAGTTTTGTGTCTTTTTATATAATAGTTAAGAATTCTATTTTAGTTTGAACTAGTAGTTCTTTTATTGGAATGATATACCGGAAGATGTCATATCTCTTTTTCGTTGATATCTATGGCCGTCAGCACGATTTCAGTTTTCATGTTTTTCAGTTTTCAGTCAGTTTCTATTGCGAGTAAATTTATGGTAGTTTATATTCAGTTGGTCAAGAGAATTAACCAAAGAAGCTATCTAGCCTCGAGTTTACGGTATGTTTTCCAAACTACCTAGCTTTTTTCGTTCCGATACATGATCCACTAGTTCGCCAGCCAAGGTTTGAAAGTTGGCAGCCTTTTTTAAATCGAAGAGAATTATCAATGTTCATTTGTCATCTAGATGTAGAGAAAAATGTTTTGTGAGGGTTACTTATCTTGTCTATGAATATCTGCCAAATTTTGACAATAACTAGGCTCAGTGCTCAACTAAATTAATCCTAATCTCGATACACCACTCGTTCCGTGAAATGCTGGATTTTGTAAATTCAGAAGGTGATCCACCAGAAGTTCGAATAAGAAGTCACTCGGGACACTTTGCACCAAGATTATTTATATCGTGTTGCAAACTTCTTTGCGAAAAGCGACTGTTTTAAATATCTTCTCAAAAGAAATCATTTCTAACAACACCAAATGTCGAAAACAAATTTTGAAGTTTATGTGAAACAATTGAAAATACTGGTGAAATGAAGCTGATGATGAAATTGTACCTGTTTGCGCAATTCTCTAAACTTTGAAATTTAGTTTCTCGAGTTACCATGGGTAATTGTTTTTGGTGTCATTTCAGGGAACTATTTTTATCTTTATTTAGCTTTTAGAAAATTCAAAAAGGACAGTACTATACTCACAATTATTCTGGTACATGGTTTTTCTCCACAAAAAACTGAAATTGCTTGATTTCCTATGGGGTTTCGTCTTAATCTGTGTTAGCTTTTCCCGCCTTCAATATCCACGAACTCATCATTTCATTCAGTATTAATGTTTGTTTCGAATTTGAAGGGGGACTGCGCTTTTGTGGTATATTCATTTCATTGGCAAACAGTTGTATGTAGCTTTAAGAAGTATAGCAAAGAAGACACTCCGAAGTCTCTGTCACAAGCTAGGCAGAATACTTTTGTATTTTGGTTTTACTTCCAAAGCTATATATTCTATAAAGGAACTGATTTACACAAATGTCACTCTCACTTGATGGGGTGGCTTTGCTCTATTCGACGGTTGTTAAAAAACACTTGTAAATAGAGAATTTCGATTCAAGATTTTATCTCCGTTTTGGTTTCAGATGATTGCAGACTCACTTCGAAGGTTTGCCCAAGAGAATTTTAGCGACAAATACTTACCAGTCCTCCACGGCGAAACAGAGAATGTCAAGCCTTTGGCACTGGTAGTCAAACAACGTCGGTCGATATGGAAGCGTCCTTTTGCAAAGTTGGAAATGGTAATTCTTGCAGGACTTGAGAGATACGTAGACAGCGGCACGCAGGAAGCATTTCTTGAATCTGTTAAATCTAAAATCACAAAAGAAGAGTTCTTAAAGACACAAAAAGTTGGCATGGGCTCTAGGTATGTATTAAGCTTGTAATTTTGAAATCATAACCATCTTCTTGGGCAAATCTTGTGTAAGCCGTTAAACAAGATCCACGTTTCATTACTTATCCGAATCAAAGTTATACATCCCTTGGAGGACTGGTTCTAGGCTTACGACACTACTATTTGAGCAATAAAAAATGTTTGTCTTTTATCTCAACGTCAGCGAGAAAAGTAAAGGAAAATACATGTGTATCACATGTACATAATTAGCCATTTAAACTGGAGTAAGCTCTAGCTATTTTAGTGTAATATGCCATAGTTGAAAAAATAACTTTACAGAGAGACTGCATTCACTCAACGAGAGCGACTTTCAATCTGCGCTCAATATTTTAGAAATTTGCCGATTTCCATTCTGTCCTTCTCGTAGTATTTTTCTCCGTACGTGCTGCATAATAATTTACGGGTAAAAATAACAAAAAAACGGCCTTGCCAACTGCGTCGAGACATAATTTCCCTGCTTTAACTGCTAAAAAAATGCTCCAAACACACCACAACTACATATTATGGAGGGTGACTTCGAAATGGAGCTAACTGGAATGTAAAGATTGCATCCTGTAGCTGAGGAAGTAGAAGGGTTGTTTACAGAACTTCTCAAACTCATTAATAATTCATTGTTGTTAAACAAAGGAAGTTAAGACCGTGATGGTGTTTGCATTTCTGATCTTAATTAACATAGAGTTTACGATTTTATTTGTCCGTTTTCTCCTAGTTTAGTTTTAGTTTCGATTGAGAACTCATCAAACACTCAAGAAAATGTTCGACTACATTTCCAAACATCTTGCAAGTTCGTCAAAAATGCTTGCGCATCATATTTTCAGCTCTCTTCTCGGTGTTTGGAAATGCAGTTAAACACAGTCTTTTGTGTTTGATTTATTACGTAATTTATCAACCAACGCCCAGCTCTTGTTTTTCTTAAACCCAGTTCTCATGAGCTCCGCGTAGAGATAGGAGGACATGTGACCGAGGGAACGTTCAAATCAAATGATGAGCAGGGAGTCCTGCAGCTTGGCAATTTAAGTCAGAACTACATTTCAGACCCAGATCTCCGTGCTGTACTGGCTAATGCTGACCTGGATGCCAACAAAATGAAGGATTTTGAAGATCAAGAGCTACTTCTTGCAACATCTGTGATTTACAGCGACAAATTTGTACTCATAGGGAAAAGAATGCGTCAGGTATCAATTTTGTATAACATATATTGTGTGACGAAGTGTAATATTGTAGCCGACAGCAAATTTTGCTCCACTTGTTTCTAATATAAGATCTCATACCTTCTTTCAATTGTGTTCGCCTCGTCATTTTAGAAATTAGAGTGTGATTTGCCAACTGAATCCGAGTTTTTGTCCAAATAATATCTTTGAATGCTCTTTGGCCGTATTTGCATCTTCCAGGAAGCATCGCAACGCATTATCCGCAGGAGACTGCATAGTGAACAGTGCCTTTATGGGGGATTGACTTTCTAACCCAACATCCACTTTTGCTTGGCGGTAGCCCTGCCATGACCGATATATTTCGATACCATGTGGGCCCGCAAAAATGTGATCATCAATGTCACAAGCCCTTTTCACTCGCTTGCATTTTAGGTGGAGATGCCGCCGTTTGTCCAAATTCTTATGCCACATCTGAAAGCGCATTTCAAGGGGACGTACATTCCCCCAGAAGTGGCATCAAGAACTGTACGGGCGCCATTTCTCTTCAAGTGCTGCCGCGTTGGCTACAATAAAGAAGTCAATCGACTGGAAATCCGCAAAGGAGAGTACGTGGGTAAGACTGTTACAGCGGAGTTGGACCACGCAACCAAAATGCAAGATGCTGAGAATGGCGACTCACTGCCAGTAGAGATATATACGGATGAAGATGGCGATTTGTCAGGTCAGAGTAACAGATGTATAATTGCCATAGAAACGTGGTTGAAAGAGCTATGTCTTCTTCTGAGGATGTACAGCTCTTTCGTGTTCCTTTTATTTTAAAACGATATGAAATCAAGGATCATTTATAGAGCAATTTTCCTAAACCTCATAGTCAAGTTTTTGAGGATATGTTCGGACGTATAGGCTAAGCCAGAGCGTCCCTGCTGCTGTGAGACAATCAGTTTGTTTTTTTATCTAAGGGCTTGCTCTTTACATATAAAACGTGAACAAAACGCAGTCGGCTGAAACTCGTCACAACCAGGATTCATAACCTTCTTAGTGGCTTCTTACGTTGCTGAACTCGAACATGATACCACCAAAAACAACTAGATATAATTTTGTATAACAATGTTGTTAGGTTGTAAGTCTCATTTCTTTGTTCTTTCTCTCGCGTTTCTTTGTCGAACTCGTTGCTAACGGGAAGAGAGCATGAAGGGTAATTAGATCCCATCCAAGTTAAGAAATTCCAGGATGGTCTAGAAATAGTCAATCCTGTAAAAAAAACAATTACCCACGTGGACAACCCGAGCGTCTTACCGGTATTTTCTTCCTCCACAAAAACATTTACACATCGCAGTTGATAACATTTTTCGTGAAAGAAAAGGGTGCCACGAGTGAAAATAACTCGAGGCGGATTGCCTTGGGAATGGGGCCCATAGGGGGGATTATCTTCCTCATTCTTCATCCTCTCCCAGATATGTCCAGTCCAGGACTGAACGCTAATGAGATTCAAATTCCTTATGATAGGCATCACAAAGTGTCCTCAATGATAAAAAGTCACCAAAACACACACAGTTTTGTCAAATATGAAGTAATATGAAAATGTCAAATAAACCTTCCAAATGCGAGGTACTAATTAAACAATACTTGCGTTCAGTCCTGGACATAAGTTTCCTCTCTTGCAAATGTTCAGTGCTTTTAATGAAGACATCTAGGCACTGTTAGTGGTCTAAGTGTTATTATCTTGTTGACTAGATTCTTTGACAGCCGAAGATATTGTTAAACTGGACATCATTAAGAAAGAGGTGCTGCTTGCGGAAAGGACTTTAGAACGACGTAAAGCGCGAGTGAACAAGTATCTACAATGGGTAAATGAAGCTGGAAGATCTTAAAAAATTGTGGAATGCTTGTTTTGTAATGCAAATTTTAAAATCATTCATCAAGCCACACATGTTTCAACAGTTTGAACGGGTATTGACCACAGACCAAAAGGAGCTGTTTCTTGATGAGCTATTGACTGCAGAAGACTGCAAGTTTCTAAAAAGCATCGCCATTCCTTTCTCCAAGAATTCTCCCAAGCTTGATATGTCATCATTTACAAAGGAAGACATTCATGGATATGGAATTGTCTTTAAAGTGCTAAGTGGTATGAACTTGAACTCTATCTAGCCTAGTCTTATTCACCCTATATGTTTCTTTTTAGGTTTGATGTCGCCATGAAACTCCAATAAACTACATTAGTATTAATTTGACGCTTCCTCTGTTGAGTCAGTGAAGAGTTTCATTCATTGAATCCAGAGTGAAGATAAGTCCTTCCTTGCTCCAATGACACGGCGGTGGGGAGGGGGAGGGGGAGGGGGAGGTGCTGTTTAAAAGGGGAAGTTTCATGGGTCTTTAGTACTAATATTATTCGACCATCATGTGTACTGGTTCCCTCTGTCCCTCCCCTCCTCATTCATGATTGCCTCATGACAGGTTCATGAGTTCATGAGTTCATGCGTTCATCCTTTGTGTTCCTTTCCGGGGTTTTTAAGCTGGGACAGAGTGGAAGGGTAGCATGCTAAAGATCACTAGGCTTCAAAGCCAGATTTTGACTTGGCACTGTTTAAGAGTAATTTTTTTTGAATTTGTCCCAACAGAGTTACCAGATGAACAATGGAAGGAACTAGAGACGACTTTGGAGAAGTGAAAACACGTTGGTTACAGACATAGCCAATTCAAAATGTCATCTTTGAAGTATAAAGTTTTCTTAATTAATGTTCCCTCCTCCTTTTCTTTTTGGTCGCTCAATGAATTATTTTAATTGTCGTCAAAGTTTTCATTACAGTATCAGGGCGGTAGGAATAATTTCACATGCGTCAATATATCAAGCAGCAATTAGTAATAGCAATTGGACCGAGTAGAGTACAATTCAGAGAGTAATCGCACGAGTAATTTCAAAATCGGACGATTTGAAATTACGAGCACGATTACTCCCTGAATTGTAGGACACGAGGTCCAGTTACTAATTAATCGTATCTATAAGAAATTTTGGAATTACAAATGTCTATTGACGAGCGAATCACGTGGGTATCCAATTAAACATATCCAATGACAAAAAGTTCAAATTGGATACCTGTAATTGGACACCCACATGATCGCATGCCGATTGCGTGACAAATAAGCGCGGGGAGAACCAATCACGATCGAGAATTTTGTTGCAGAAACTATTATAGCTCCTTAAAGTTTCCAAAAAAAGTTGTGAAGTAGTAAATGTGCACTAGCAGTTAATTAAAGTTATCATTTTACTTATTTATTTATTGTCACTGATTGTACTTTTTTAAAATAAGATCGCTGCCCCAATTGTATGTTTAAGACTAGAGAAATCTCGGTCGAATGATAAATAATTTGAAAGTTGTGATTAAAATGCGTATTTTGAAACCGTTTCACGGTAAAAAAAAAAAAAAAAAAAGATAACAGATAAAAATGAACGACGTGTCGACCGCTCTATAGCCTCTTCCAGGCGTTCAGTTAGTTGGGGCGCAGCGCGGAAAACAGCGCGCGAAAAAATGAAAAAAGCCTTTTTTTTTCGCGCGCTGATTTTCGCGCTGCGCCCCAACCAACTGAACGTCTGGAAGAGGCCAACCGCTCTACGGCCATTCTGAAGCTCAATGCTAGGGGAAAAAATGTTGAAGGCAAGAATGTTGAGGATAAAGAAAGAAAGAAATAAAATTCTTGTCAAGATCTAATGGGGCTAAGCAGTTCTGGAAAAATGTTTGTCAATAGCAAAATTTGAATTTTAAACCGATAGTGCAAAACAGCTCAGTGACATTTTGAATACTTCGATTACCGTGTCGCAACATTTCTCTGACTCGGATCGACGCATACTCTCTCCCAGTGACGGTGCGAAAAAAATTCTTTTTTTCAGAACAATTAAGATCTTCCAACTTCATCACATGACTTCCCAGCAAAATAGACAATCCTGTGTAGTTGTATATCTGGAGGCGTGGTGGCGTCCTGGTTAGTTCGCTCGTCTCCGGATCGAGCGGTCCCGGTTCGAGCCCTGGGGATATTGTATTGTTTTCTCGGGCAAGACACTTGACTCTCACAGTGCCTCTTTCCACCCAGGTGTATAAATGGGTACCGGCGAACTTAATGCTGAGGGTAACCCTGCAATGGACTAGCATCCCGTATAAGGCGGAGTAGAAATACTCCTAGTCGCTTCATCCTACAGAAACCGGAGATAAGCGCCGGCCTCATGAGCCACTTAGCTCGTATGCAGACTTAACTTTTCCTTTTACCTTGTAGCTGGCGATCGAAAGCTTGATAATTGAGCGAGAAGGTTTTACCGCGGTCAAAATCCCATGCACTGAGATGTTTTTATTTGAGGGAACTGCTGATTTCATTCATGATGATAGTGAACGAGGATATACATAAACATGTGGTTGCTGAGTATCAGAAGTGTAAATACATCTTCATTTCTATCAAAAATAAACGAGTTTATTTTGCTTTAAAAATTTTCCGCAAGAACGCACCCAAACATTGACAAGTTCTCAAAAACATTTTGGAAACTCTTTTCGGTAGCGTTATCTTTAAGATAACCTTACCTTTGAGTTCGATCATCGCGAGACTTGATTTAAAGGTGGCGGGAGGCGCGCAGATATATAGAACACGGAACGTCGCAAATCTTGATCTAAGATATGCTTAAAGATGGGCTGCTCCGCACAATTCCCCTTCCCTACCCTTCCCCCAAGAATAGTACTTTACGTTATGTCGATGTTAAAATTCTGATGCTTTCTGGTACGTTATTCTTTTTTAAACTTCTTTTAAAAAATATCATGTAATTCATTAAGATTTGCATATCTTTGACGTGTGACGTTCTTGTATTTTGCTGCAAATCCAAAAATTACAATTGTACATATTCTATTTTTCATTTCAGGAGCAGATATTCACATAGTAATATAATTTTTTGATCCGCGATCGTAACATTACTAAAATAGCAATCATAGTCTCAAAAAATAGATAATAGCTGCGCAAGTTAAAGTTTGCAAGTTGAGCATTAACTCCGATTGTTTTAATTTACTCACAGTCCAAGAATGTGTAGTTTTGGTCTCGGAAAGGGCGCTATGTCAGGGCGCGAAAAACGAAACTCCCTTTTCTCTTGAATGATGTCATGGTTGATTTTGCTGACAAAAGCTGATTTCTAAGGCTTTGCATTTAAACGTCGTGGCCGAAGTCTATTTCAGTCTCGTCCCATCGAGCTGGTTTTTCCTTTCTTTCCTTACACTAGCATGCATCATTTCAAAAATGTTGGTAAGCAAGGAGTAAATTAGTTGTCTAACCTTATCTTGAGTAAACCGGTCAAAAGAAGTTCAACTCAAGCAGTTCTTTGCCCCAATTTCACGGTATGATTTCTTATACAATCTCTTGGTGTTCTTAACCATCCTACTGCATCAGACATGTAGATAATGTTATGAAAGCGGGTTTTTTTGACAATACACCTAGAGCTGCCATCGAGGGGCGATCTCGACTTGATAACCAAGAAAGCCCCGAAAGATGTTTTTTATTTCAATTTCCAGTGCAATATAGGGCTAAATATTTCATTATATTTCATCTAATTCTCAAAACCAAACATGCGCCGGAACTTTGGAATTCGCTTGTAGGCTTTTTGCCACTATTGAAACGTTATATTTTCTTCATTTTGGATGGACAAAGGAATTTTAAGGCTTCCGTCATAAAATGCCAAATGTAGTTTGTTGTTCTGGCATGATGTGACTTATTTTAGAATTATTTTAGAAGTATTTTAGCAATTAGCTCAACTATAGCGATACGAATGTACAAGGAACCATATACTGCAGCGCATGTTGCGTAGTTGGTCGGGAAAAGAGCATAAACTGGCGGAGTATGACTAAATTTTCAAAAACATCTCTGTCCTCCACTGTACCTTGTACCCTGTACTGCTGGGGTATAACATTAAATCTTTTGAAACAAATGAACAAGTTGTGTATGAGATCTACAAACATCGGGAAAGGTTTACAAAACAGAAAAGATTTCCTTGGTTTTATCAAAACACGAGCAGAAGTTTGGGAGAACGAGAATCGCTGTGGGAACACAGGCGAGCGTTTTTATAGCATTACCTATTTAACTACCATTGTTTTCGCCGTTTCTATGGGCGGGACGTGGGGGCACTCATTAAATCCTAGGGTCTCAGTACAACAAAAAAATCACCACAACTTTGTTACGAATTGAAATAAATATTAATAACTTTAATATAACCAACTTTGCAAGCAATAAATTAAATAACACAATCTTTTTCAGTTAAAATGGTCTGCGGTGAATGTTAGTTTCAAGATTGTTTAGCGATTTGCATTTCGTTTCAGATGATTGAAGAGGCGATTAGAAAGTTTGCCTGGGAGAATTTCAGTCATAAATACTTTCCAGTCCTCCTAGGCGAAAGTGATAAAATACAACCCTTGGCACTGGTGGTCAAGAAACACCGTTCAATATTCAAAAGACCCTTTGCAAAATCAGAAATTGTAATCCTTGACGGATTCGACAGATATGCCGAGAACGGTGCACAGAAGGCAGTTTGTGAATCCATATCATCGAAGATGGAGAATGACGTGGGTTCCAGGTATCCATTAGGAACTTTTTATTAAAATAGGCTATGACAATATATAGGTAGGTAGGTAGGTAGGTAGGTAGGTAGGTAGGTAGGTAAAGTCTGCATGCGAGCCAAGTGGCCCACCAGGCAGGAGCTCATCCCGGTTTTTGTAACATGAAACGACTAGGAGTAATTTCTACTCCCCCCTGGATGGGATGCTAGTCCATCGCAGGGTTACCCCCAGCATTAAGTTCGGCGGTGGTACGCATATATACACCTGGGTGGAGAGAGGCACTGTGAGTAAAGCATCTTGCCCAAGAACACAACACAATGTCCCCGGCAAGGACCACTCGATCTGAAGTCGAGCTCACTAACCATGAGGTCACCGCGCCTCCCACATATATAGGGGGGTATTAATAATTTACATAGATGATATTACATGCCCGCGCGTGGATACGAATTTTATCTTCGAGTGTTCAACTCGATATCTCACGAGTGAGCGCAGCGAACGAACGAGATATTAAGTTGAACAAGAGAAGATAACATTCGTATCCACAAGCGGGCATGTAATATTCTGTTTATTATATAAACATACTAATGACAACGTTTTGACGATTTTCCGAAGATTTCTGACCACTTTTCACGTAGGGGCCAAACCACCCCCGTAATGTTTCACGAAGGCTATATTTGCTTGGTTTATATATTTCTGAACCAAGTTTGGCAGATGAGCTTTCTTTCTTCTCCAGTTTATTTTAATTTGGAAGTTGTGACAAAATGTCAGATTATGATGTCACCAAAACGTCCTATAATTTTTTGTAAAATCTGATGAAAAGATTATGTCATTGGAAAGGCCTTGACTTGAGGAGTAAAATGCCGGAAACCGTTTTTTGCTACGATGATTATTTTTCGAGATATGGTAAGTTAAATATTTTTGTTGTTGTCCCCCCCCCCGGAATCTGCTTAACCATACTGTCCTTCTTAAGTCAGTCTCTCTGGTTTATTGCTTTCAGTTTTATTCTAGGAAGGCTAATAATCTAGAAAAATAGAAAGCTTGATGTTGTCAAAAATCATATGGTTTTAGAAATTTGATTTTCGGCTTTGTTAGGATGGTATTAACAGTTAAAAAACGGGTGACGTCACAGGTTATGACGTAACAAAACTAATTTTAACGCAATAACACTAGAGGGATAATTTTTTATTCCGATTTTCCTCTTTATTTTTGCTTTAGTCATCTGGCACCTCACATGTGCAACATAGCTGCGTTTGCTGGAACAAAATTACGGCTCCAATTTGGGGATTTTTCTCAAGGGGGGGACCCCATATTTTGCAGAGTTATTTTTCATATTTAAAAATGCCATATTTCATTTAACTTTTGTGATATGGACAAAATTTTTTCAGGTTTCAACTCCCCTTGATGTGCTCTTTCGAACACATTGTAAAGAATATGCATATTAAAAACTTCAAAAGTGGCAAAAAACATGACGTCATCACTGTGACGTCACAACTTTAACATTTACTGACATTTTTCACGTAAATATAATTGGCGATAGGTCTCCTGCTCATCTGCCAAGTTTGGTGCAGAAAGAGTCAATACTTTTCAAGTAATGCGAAATAATGTGAAATACCAAAGAACTGATGAAACATTTGGGGGGTGGTTTGGCCCCTACGTGTTTCGAAGCTTTCCGGAGATTTTCCAAAATTGTTCCGAAGGCCAGACGTACACTTGCGAACATGTTCCGAACATTTGCGAACATTTCCCGAAGATTGTCGAAAACGACCGAAGAATATCCGAAGATGTTTCGATCATACATCAACAAATTTAAGTGTAGTTAAAGGGACAAAAGAAAAATGTTATCAAAAAGGAATGATATCTTCACAGTGTGAAGGATAAAAATAGTATCTTCACTGCGCGCGATGAAGATATGATTTTTTAGTAAAAGGAAAAATCCTGGTATTTCACTGGTGTTTATATAATAAAAAATGGTAATTTCTGTCCTCACTGGACATTAGTGATATCGTCAATCCTGAACGGGATTCGAACCTATGACCTCTGCGATACCGGTGCAGCGCACCGGGCGAATCGTAGAGCTGAGGAGAACTGGAGTGGTACATTTTAACCCCCCTTCTCCTTTCTCTCGGAAAAAAGAAAGGAATGCGAGATTCGAATCGTATCATTAAAGCTCAAGTGCACATTCTCGTTTTTTCGAGCCCAGGGGCGACGAGTTTGGCATTGCATTGGCCAAATATGCAGGAGGAAATATCCAGTTGGATGATGAGAAGGGAGTCCTGGCACTCGGAAACTTGAGCCATAAATACATCGACGATCCGGATCTTCGTGGGATACTTGCAAATGCAGAGCTGGATGCCAGCAAAATGAATTCTTTTGCAGAAAGTGATAAATTGCTTCTCATTACTTCTGTTATTTACAGCGAAAAGTTTGAACTGAAAGGGGAAAGGGGAAAGAATGCATCAGGTAAACACCCAATTTATAGGGTACTATCTTGACTGGGAAAAGGATATGATGGAATTATTCTCTCTTGAGAAATTTCAATCCGATCATCTGAAGTTGATGCCGTTAAACAATGTCGTCCCATCAAAGCCAACTTTATTTCCAAATTCCAAGGAAAAAAGACTTCCGTCCATCCAAAAACGGTAGAGATTTTAAAAGAAAAGGTGTTTTCATTTATTTGATTTACAGACTGAAGAAGCCATGGAAGTGGGAAATCTTCCACAGTATTTGTAGTTTCTCAACCTAAACAAGACCTCGGCTATGAGGATTCATGCTAAGCACATGTACATTCCTCCAGATGCAGCGGCAAGGAACACAGAAGCACCCTTTCTCTTCAAGTGCTGCCGTGTCGATTACAATAAAGAAACTAATCGACTGGAAATCTGCAAAGGAGAGTATGTCGGGAAAGTTGTAACTCTTCACAGAGCAGTGGATGCCCCATTCAGTGAGGAGGGCGCCGAGTATGACGACACTCCGGTAGAAACTACAGATCAGACAGATTTACCAGGTAAATGTAACAGATACGTACGTAGAAACATGAAATAGTGATATTTACTGAAACGTCCTCCTCCAATCGATATATGTTTATAGAAAGGTTGGCTCTATCGTTAATATTGCGTAACACACACGCACAAAGAAAAGAAAAATCTTTAAGCCATAATCTCTAATTATCAGAGTCGTTTCCATGAAAAGAAAAACCACCACTAGTTCTTTTATCCATCTGGATAGCTGTGATGGGATCAGTCGCAGTTATTACTTATAAGTTTTCGGCAATATCTCGGGTACCAGTTCAAATCAGCTCAGCAAATTTTTCAGTTATCAGTTAATTTTATAGATCTTATATCTCGTCCATCAGCTCGAAAACGAGCCTTTTTGCAGCAAATGGTTTTCCTATTGAATCGTGGACAAATGAATAACGTGATAAAAGAAATGGTCTTCCAAACTTCGTTTTGCATTTTTCTTTGTGGATGCTTTCGCCGATGCTTGATAAGGATATTAATGATACTTTCCTTGCACTTTGCATTTGGCCTCAAAGGTCAATGTGGTTACTGAAGCATGCGTAAACTCACAGCCTCGCAGTGGTACAAGGGAAGGCTGTCGATAGAACCCCTCCCCTAATTTTCGTTGAAACAACACATATCTAAATTGTTTTGCATTCACGTGAGTATAACTTTTTTGTTGGTATACACATGACGTCATTAAGCTATCTTGAATCCTCATTATTGTATTTCACTGTGTTCTCAGAACGTCAGAAAATTTAATGAAGAATTTATATTATGCAATTTATTTCATTTTTATGGCAACGCAACTTGAGGAAGCGAAATAAACAAGCAAAGAAACAAAAAAAGAACAACACAAAAAACGAAGACTTCTGTCAAAAATTACGAGATTTGGCTTGATGTGCATGTCAAAACTCGGTTGCTATGGCAATGCCATTTGACCCAGAACAGTAGTTGACATGCCTAAAACTTGGCAAACAATGAATGAACAGCTACTGAAAGTCTCAGCATGACAGGGTAAATCTTCTTTTCAGGGTTCAGAAAAAAATAACCTCTAGGAGGGAGGGGGCTGTCCAACTACCCATCGCCCGTACGAGGGTCAAGATACTGTAAGTTTTCTATTCTTTAATCAACCAGACTGTCTCACAGCCAAAGATATAGAGAAACTGGACAATATAACTAAAGTAGTGCTGTTAACGGAGAAGACGACAGCACAGCGTAAAGCTCGCGTGAGCAAGTATCTACATTGCGTAAGTTTCATGCAACTAATCAGCGTCTTCTCCTGTTAGTGGCCCGAACAGCAGTCAATTTGGGTTTTCTAGAATAGTTCGTTCTGTCTTTTGGTTGGTGTGTCTTTATTTTTCTGACTGCATGTTTGTTTGTGCGTCTGGTTGTCAGTCGCTGCGTGGACGAGTAGTTAGTCTAGTTAGGGTGCTGTCCCTGAAATGCGGAGATTGCGTTAGACTCCAGTTCGGTCCTTCAGTGGGTCAATCGGTATTTTGATCTGTCTGTCTAACTGTCGATCTGCCATGTGTTTGTTTGTGCGTCTTTCGTCTATCTTCTGATCTGTGCTCGACACAGTGCAATCACAATTACCCGTTATTTTCATGCATGGCCGTAACGTAATGATTCTCCCTAACAAAACGAGCTCACTTGGCTATCTCTAATGTGCTTATCGATCTGGCTTTCATAAGAATTGTTTCTCAGTAATCATTAATTATACTGGCATTCAATTTCTTTCCATAAAGATTTATAGACGACTAATTTTTTTTCCACAGTTTGAAGAAGGACTGATGACTGACATGAAACTCTTGAACCTTGACGAGCCAATGACATTGAAAGATTACATGTGCTTTCCTGGAAAGTGTCTACCTCCTTGCGAAGAGGGTTCAACCGAGGTGGATCTGACATCTCTCCTAATAGCAGAAATTCAGGATTTTGCAATTGTCTTTAAAGTGCTTGATGGTAAGAACATATATATAATATCTCTTCTGCTGTTACGCAATCCCTTACATTCTATGCCTCCCTTGTGATCATGCGCGCATCCACAATATTCACTATATTGGGTATATGCTTGTCATAACATTAACAAACTATCTCGACTCGCCACGACAACGGAAAATTCACTAATTATTTATACAAAGGGTTTACTGAGCAGTAGACTGGCTGTGTGAGCCTGGAGAACTTGAGTTAAGACTGCTAACTTTTCAAACAGTTTATTTTTCCAGTTTAACGCTGTCTAGTACATGCAGTTTTGAGATCCGATAGTAACAGACAAATTGGATAACTCTAAGTTCTCACGAGATTCGTAGTTTAAATATAAATTCATTTTCCAATAGCTTGATCATCGGCGTCGTCCTCACGGTTGCTTAATTGAACTCCCTGTTTCTACTTCTTCATCGTCAGACTGGCTTGTGATATTTTAGGAAAGAATTAGCTCCTGTCCCGGTTCCAGGGAACTCTAAAGAGTTACTCATGTTTTTCAACTGTATCCAACAGAGTTACCTGATGAACAGTGGAGCGAAATGGAGACTTTGGCAGCCTGCCCCGATTAAAGGAAATGTGGCCTAACTCGTAGAACTAATTTATTTTGTTTTTTTTTAGATCGTTTGTCAATGAACGACGTACAATTGTATTATCGTTGTTGATACTCTTAAAGTAACAAGGAGGAAGACTAGACTGATTTTCAATATAAGCATGCATATCTGAACTTGAATTTCCGAAATGTAATGATATTTCAAAAGTACAGTGTAAAGACAAAATTGCTGATTGTTAGAAGAATCCTGAAAGTGCCGATCATGTAGATGTAAAGAAATAAAAATGGTTTCACTTCAATTAAACGATCCCGGCAAGTTTCTCGAGAGGTAAAGGGGATTTGCACTTTATTGACACGGGTCTTCTCTGGTTGAGCTGTCCTCTCTGATCTTTAGCAAATTAACACGCTGGGCACCGGCGGGTCAAATGACTGTGGAGGATCAAACATCTTTGTAGAATACTGTCCCAAACACTTTTACGCCACTCTATAACTGATTAGCAAAGCATTTGATATTACTATTAAGATATTCAACCTTCGAGAATCAACGCCTGAATAGGAACTTCATTGGTGGGCCTAGGCAAGGCCAGTCGACAAACCCAAACATGACCAGCGATGGAAGCTTTTGTTCCTCGGAAAAAAGACAAACAATTCAACTTGGGAGCAAAAACTTTACTGTGTTCGTAGTTATAATTTTGAACCTGCTTAATTAATATCCACTTGAATTTACGCCCAACACTGTTTATACCTGGCCTTAGCCATATTGGTAAGGGATTTTTGGTTTGGGGCGAGTGGTGCACTGCAGCTGGTCGATCGTCCCCACGTTAGGTCGCGTGACCCGTGTAAAAGAGATTCGCACATAGTGGAAAGTTTCAGAATTGAAGTCCACCGTGAAAATCAATCGACGAGTATTGTTTCGTTGCACCCATGTTACAGCTTGCGATTTCCACGGCTTTATTGAATCTTTTTTCTGAAACCATCTCCACGAGAATCTTCCCGTTGTACGGGCCAGGTAACTACGACGATCAATGAGGAAAACCACTTCAAATAAGAAGGCCAGAGTCGCTCGGCTGGGCCTCCTCGTTGATATATTGGGCAGAAAAATGTTTCTCTGGCCAATCAGCGGGAAGGAATTCAAACTCTTCTGGAACTGGTTCGGTAAGGGTAAGTGCCCAGGGGCTCTCGCACTTTTGATGTAAACTTTCGCCCGAAAAACCTTTTGCCCGGAAATATCGTCCCAAAGTAGCTGCCCCAGGGTCTCCGAAGATGTCTACCAAGTTACCCCCTAAATCCTGAACAACTAGTGACCTTTAAAAATTAGCAGTGGTACACGTAAAAGGCATTTTAAGCTAAACGATACTCGCTAATTTGACTCTCTGTTTTATTGCCTTTTAAGGAAAATAAACTAACTTTACAAAATGATGGAAATAGACTATTAATACAACTGTCCATTCAGATCTTGGAAAACTACCTTTCGCGGTGACTTTTTAATAAGTTTACTTACTTTCTAGTTCAGTGCGTGCAAACAATACTACCAGAACGAGGCTGGCGTGGATATTTTAACAACGTTTTATTAATTTATAATGTGCTTTATTATGTACATTTGACAGAAACTGAAAAACAGGAAAGAGTGCACATAATTGTGACAGAAAATAAGAAATCCGCTCTCATCCATGACGTGAATATTTATTTCACCTTTTTGTGGCCAAGCTCCACCTTTATATTCAAGAAGAAAGTAAGTTGCCGTTTAAGTGTTGTTTAGTTATTAGTACTAAACCTTACGGTTTTAACCAACTGAATACTTAACTTCTTATTGTCAACATTTATCAAACGAAGAGAAGTGTGCAGTGATAGATGGTTTAGTTTCATAAACGTACTTCTTACGCAAATGAATCGAAGACAAACCTTTTCTAAATTAAATTCTTCATTTCACTTTAAACTACTCCAAGCTAATCCACCATAAATCTTGGAGTCACCGCCATCTAGTGGCTAATCCAGACCTGCCGCTGGGATGGTGAGGTCTTATTCCTCTTTCATTCTGTTGTTTATATAATAAGTTAAAACCTCAAAGATAGCGCCATTGCATTTAGTCTGGGGTACACGGTCCCTATTTTTCCTTATTAGAGGTTTTTGGGTTTGTCCTGCTTTGGCACATGTAGGATGTTATTCGATGTATCTTTTATCCACTTTGTTGTAACCTTATTGTATCAATTAAAACATATGTTGGCCCTGGCTGACCAACGCGCCCATGCCTCATAACCTTTGAGTAAGTTCCGTTGTGCGCGTAGTGAAGACAAAATCAGATTTATCAAAAATTCGTATTTTGTTTTGGATTCGAAACAGGAAAAACCCGGGAGCTAACGGTCAGCAGCGGAAGATCGAAGCTAAATGTCTTTCAGTGAACGGAAGCCAATACTTGAATCAAACATAATAAAGACATTTTGCTACATAACTGACAAAGATGAAATGATTTGGCGATCGTTTTAAAGATAAACGTCGTCCAGAATCCCCCTAACCTAACAAACCTTGTTTTTGTCCTAAATAAATATTTTTACAATAACTGCGAAATTCTTGCGCGCTCATTGGCTAGCTTTCATTGTCAATGAGCGGACGTACAGGCGCATGAATTTATAGTCTATGCAATGTTGACGCGACGAGCGAGAGCGGACAAGTCGACAATTTGTTATTGTAAAAAACAAACGCCCTGTTTTTGTTAAAAACTAGCGGGGAAGAACATTGTTTATTTATTCACCAGACTTCCGTTGCTTCAACGCGCTCAGTTTTGCTTTCATGTTATGTGATGACGAGTTTCTATTTTCATGGTTAAGAATTCTATTTTATTATTGTTCTTACTATACCGGAAGTTATCAGTTCTTTTACCATGTCATGGATATCTATGGTCTTCAGTATAATTTCAGTTTTCATTCGTCAATCTACAAGGTTTATGGTACCATACGTTCAAGCAGCTAAGCCAGCCGGGAGTTCACGGTACGTTTTCCAAACCAGCTAGCTATTTTCATTCTATATATCGACTGAGAAGGCAGCCAATGGTTTATAGTTGCCAGCCTTTAGGCAGTTCGCCTGACACAAAGAGAATTGCGGATGTTCATTTGTCACCTTTAGATGAAGAGCAAAATTTTTTTGTCAGGGTTCTTGTCTATGAATATCTGCCACATCTGGACAATAATTAGGTTCAGTGCTCGACTACATGAATCGTGATCTCGACACACCACTCCTTCCGTGAAATACTGGGTTTCGTAAATTAAGCTGTCTTAGCTTTTCGCCTCCTTACATCCACGAACTCAGTTCTTTCAGTATTAATGTCTGTTGCGAAGTAGTGAAGAAAAGGGACTGAGCTTTCGTGACACATTATATTCATTGTAGTCTATAGATCTAAGAACTATACCAAAAACCGCACCGAGGTACTCAGTGACAAAAGCTGGGCAGAACTACGTGTGTTTTTCGGTTTTACTCCAAAGCTATTCTATCAACAGGCCGTGCTGAATTCACACAAATGTAACTCTTACCTTCATGCGGTGACTTACCTCTGTTATCTCTATTAGACTGCTATAATATAGGAATTCCCGATAACGTTTATCCCCGTTTTGTTTTCAGATGATTGCAGACTCACTTCGAAGATTTGCCCAGGAGAACTTTAGCGCCAAGTACTTACCAGTCCTCCACGGTGAAACAGGCAATGTCAAGCCTTTGGCACTTGTAGTCAAACAACGTCGGTCGATATGGAAGCGTCCTTTTGCAAAATTGGAAATGGTAATTCTTGCAGGACTTGAGAGATATGTGGAGAGTGGCGGAGAAGAAGCATTCCTTGAATCCGTTAGGTCCAAAATCACAAAAGAAGAGTTCTTAAAGACACAAAAAGTTGGCATGGGGTCAAGGTATGCATCAAGTGGCAATTAAATTCCAATCCATCTTTTATTTGTTACACTTCCTATCCGAATAAAATTCATACATCGCTTGAACTACTGTTCAAGCTTTATATATTATGGTGGTTAACCTCCAAATAGAGTTACTGAACCAGAATGTACACATTGCATCCTGTAGCTGGGAAAGGTGAAGTGTTGTTCACAGAACGTAATGTATCGACTAACGCACAGTTCTTGTTTTCCTCAAACCCAGTTCTCATGAGCTCCGCGTAGAGATAGGAGGACATGTAACCGAGGGAACGTTCAAATCAAGTGATGAGCAGGGAGTCCTGAAGCTTGGCAACTTAAGTCAGGACTACATTTCAGACCCAGATCTCCGCACTGTACTGGCTAATGCAGAACTGGATGCCAAAAGAATGAAGGATTTTGAGGATCAAGAGCTACTTCTTGCAACGTCTGTGATTTACAGCGATAAATTTGTGCTTAGAGGGAAAAGAAAGCGTCAGGTATTAATTTTGTCCAACATATGTTGTGTTTCGAATTCTAAAAATTGTATTAGCAAAGTTGCTCTTCTGATTTGTATTTTTCGGGTTCCCATACCTCCTTTAAATACTTTGTTTGTATCTTCATTTTTGGCGTAGTGCAAAACCCAGACTGCAGTTTGGATTGTTTTCGTTTAAATAATGTTTCGATAGCTTCTTTGACAGAGAGAGCCATTGGTATAAGGATATGAGAGTGCCAAAAAAGCTTATCTTACTCTCGTGGACAGCCCTTATTTTCATTTCCTATGAAAGCATCTTCAAAACGTACCTCTAAAAACTGTATCCGGGGAAGAACTGGGTACCAAGTCTAAAAATAATTTGACAGTGACTACATTGGAAATAAGGATTGACTCTCTAAACCCTTCATCTTCTCATACATTGCAGCAAAACTACCATTATTGTATCAAGCCCTTTTCACTCGCTTGCATTATAGGTGGAGATGCCGCCGTTTGTCCAGATTCTACTACCACATCTGAAAGCGCATTGTAAGGGGACGTACATTCCCCCAGAAGTGGCATCAAGAACTTTACGAGCGCCATTTCTCTTCAAGTGTTGCCGCGTTGGCTACAATAAAGAAGTCAATCGACTGGAAATCCGCAAAGGAGAGTACGTGGGTAAGACTGTTACAGCGGATTTGGACCACTCAACCAAAATGCAAGATGCTGAGTATAGCGACTCACTGCCAGTAGAGATATATACGGATGAAGATGACGATTTGTCAGGTCAGAGAAACAGATGTATAATTGCCATAGAAACCTAGATTAAAGAGCTGCCTTCTGACTTTAATGACAGTTTTTTCTCATTCCCTCAATAAATGGGCTCAGTAAACTTCTGAGGGTTATTTCTTTTTGAAAGTTTTGATAGAGTAAGCTTTGAGCGAAGGCAATTGCTTTGTAGACTTTACAGGTATTTTCATCTTCCTCAAAAATAGCTAGCATTACCTCTGTTCTTGCTCTCGCGTTACTTTGTCGAACTCGTTGCTAATGGGAAGAGAGCATGAAGAATAATCAGATCACATTCCAGATAAGAAACTCCAGGATGGGCTAGAAATAGTCAATCCTGTAAAAAACAATTGCCCGCGTGGACAACCCGAGCGTCTTTACTGGTATTTTCATCCCCCACAAAAATATTTACACGTCGCAACTGGTAACATTTTCGTGAAAGGAAAGGGTGCCATGTGTAAAAATAACTTGAAACAGATTTTTATTGAGACTAGGACCTATATGGAGGATTATTTCTCTTATCGTTCATCCTCTCTTGCAAAAGTTCATTGCGTTTTAGGAAAAAAAAGTAGGAAACTCTTATAGTGATTTATGTCTAATGTTGTTTTTCACAAGTGTTTTTTATCTTATTGACTAGATTCTTTGACTGCCGAAGATATTGTTAAACTGGACATTATCAAAAAAGAAGTGCTGCTTGCGGAAAGGACTTTAGAACGACGTAAAGCGCGAGTTAACAAATATCTACAATGGGTAAGTGAAGTTGGAAGATGTTAGAGGGTTTCATGTATTATAACAAAGAAAACACAAATCGCTAACTACATTCCACAAAGTAATTGTTCACCAATTAAACGGCCCAGCACTAGATTATTTTCTTATAAATAGTTTTCAAGAACTACATCAGGAGGCATTTGGTTATTTTTCTGTGTTGTAAGGCAAGCAAATTATTCTTCAAGCCTTTATATGCTAAAAAGAAGACATCTTTTTCAACAGTTTGAACGGGTATTGACCACAGACCAAAAGGAGCTGTTGCTTGATGAGCCATTGACTTCAGAAGACTGCAAGTTTCTAAAAAGCATCGCCCTTCCTTTCTCCAAGAATTCTACTAAGCTTGATCTGTCATCTTTCACGAAGGAAGACATTCAGGGATATGGAATTGTCTTTAAAGTGCTAAGTGGTATGAACTTGATCTCTGTCTAGCATATGTTTCTGTTTATTTTGGTTCGATGCCCCCATGCATTTAAAAGGGTTATTTACCTCAGTAAACAAGCGATAATCAGTTAAGAGTTCTATGCATCCAGCCCATTGTGAAGATAAGCCCTTTCTTGTTTCAACAACGGAGCGGGGAGTGGGGAAATTTTGGGCCTTTAGTACCAACGTTTTTCGGCAAAAATTGACATTTGTGCCGCGCTGTCCCATTCGCAACTGGCTTACGACATGTTACAGTTTCTCCACACTTATTCCTTTATTGCCATCCAGGGGTTCTCAAGGAGAAAATGAAAGGTTGGCTTGTTCAAACCACTAGTGGTGGCTTCAAAACTAGATTTGGCCGTGGCATTGTTAGGAGAAAATGACTTGCAGATCACTGTTTTGTCCCAACAGAGTTACCAGATGAGCAATGGAGTGAACTGGAGACGACTTTGGATGAGTAAACTGAACAAGCTGGTTACAGGCAGAACCATTCCAAATGTGGTGTTTGAAGGATAACGTTTTCTTAATTAATGCCTTCCTTACTTCTTTGTTACTTAATGAAATTCGATTGCATTAATTGTGACCCATGGGTCGTTAAAAATGTCGTTAGATTATCAAGGTATTAGGAATAATTTCACAAGCAGCAATATATATCAAGCTGCAATTATAGGTCTTTAAAACTCCGAAAAAGTCGTAAAGAAGAGGTGCATTCGCAGTTAAATAAAGGTATTCTCTTACTGATTTATATATTGTTATTGATTTTCCATACTTTATTAAGCGGACCAGAATCAAGAGTTATGATGAATATTTATGCTCTTTTATCGAGGCGACCCCTAGTGCAAAACAGCTCAATGACATTTTTAATAGCTTTTTAATCTAGTCACACTGCATTATTAACGACGCATGCCCTTATCAACGAAGGGTGAGAGACAGTTAGGGTGTGAAAATTGCATCCCCGACTTTTGCATATGGGAGGGCCCCCGGGGGGAGGGGGCTGAATACTCCAACGAAAATGAAGAGGGACTGGGACCCACACTCTCCCCTGCCCTTTCACAGCTGATTGTGTGGAATCTCCAAGTGTACAGGAGGAAAACAACGTTTACTTTGTGTACATAGCGTCCTATTGTGTAATTACATTACCTCCCAGAGCACACGGTCTCGATCTTCACGATACTGAAGCAGTCACGCTCGCGTTATGCGCTACGGACACGCGTTACATATTCTACAATTGCAGTTTGAATTATTATCTAGTTTTAATTTCTGCTGTTAATGCTTTTTTTTCGGCACGTAATTCTTTCTCTTTATTTCGCTTTCTTCCGAAACCAAAATAGCTGACGGAGATACAAGCATGTGATTCGTAACTCTTGGAGAGTTCAGACTAGCAATTGCACGTATTCTAGTCTTCATCGCAGGCGCAAGAAGTGATGATACAATTTCTCCTGGTCCGCTATCGTGACCTTGCTAAAATTATGTACATATTTAAAAAAATACCCGAAGGTTGACGAACTGGACGTTACCTTCAGCCTTGCCCTGGTCGACTGTATTAATTCGACGACCTTCCGCTATTATCTGCTTTCGGTTTAAGAAACACTGAAAAAATAATAATAACAATAAGCCAAAATGCATACCAAGTATTTATACTTTTGGTTTCGTAAAGGACACATGTCACGGCAGCGGAAAAAGACAACAATACTTTTTCCCTCAACTATCAAACCTTGACGGATTGACACAAGCATTCGTGGTAGTTTTCGATTGCAAGGGATTTCTATTTAAATACGGCGGCGAATGCCTATTACAGTCTAGTCCCAACGAACTGGATTTTAATGATGACGTCCTTATCTAGCAAACGTCATTTCAAGAAACCGAAAGAAGCACTGATAGCGGATGTACCAAGAATATTCTTGGAGAAGACACGACGACTCGCTTCGTTTCCTCGCTAAGCAAAAGTTGACTGAACTTATCTTGAGTTAATTGGTTAAAGCAAAGTCAACCGAAGCAACACGTCGTGCCCAATTTTACGGTATGACAATTCCATGGTTTTTCTAGCTATCTTCCTGTTATAAATGTATTTAATTATAATGTAGCAGGCTTTTTATTGAGTTGTCAGTGCAGAGAGCTTAGAGCTCAATCACAGTAGTTTTACGTACAGTTATTTCAACCTGAAAACCGTAGTTTCTATAAAGATAGAAAAAGACCTAAAGAGATAAAAATAAACCATAAAAGAACACGAGGATGAATACGATTCATACGAAGTTAAAACAATCAAACGCAACTTAAAAATTTCAGCTAAACTTTTCGAGAAGCGCAAAACCGTGACACTGAGCTCCTTTAAGATTTGTCTTCCTCTGATGGTGCTCATAAGATGGAGATTTAACCTTCGTGTGCAAGAAAACCCCGATCATTTTCAATGTAGTATACAATTTAGTAATTTTTTGAAGGAAAAAAGAAACGTTCCTTCACATAAACTAAAACGCCGACCTAAATAACATCTTTGTAAATCCTCAAAACTGAACGCGCATTTTTGGCATATTCTATTCACGGCGTTTTACTTTTTTTAAATATTAATTATTTTTCATTTTGAAATGTCGAAGAAATTTTAGGGCTTCGGTAATAAGATATTTGAGTGAAATTCCGTTCTGTGGTGTGATGTGATATATTCTTAGCAATTTGTTCGGCCTATTTCCGGTATTCAACTAGTTCGTTACTAATACACAAGTCACCATACGTTGGAAAATTCTGAACTAAACGCAGCGTGGTTTGTCGGGAAAAAGTATATACCCCGGCAAATTATAACAAAACCCTCGAAAATTTTCCGTCGTACTTGGAATTGAAACCCTCTAGTTTTCCATCCATTTAATTTAAGCGGGGATGGGAAGCCTTGTGGAGGACGACAACACTATAAATATTGAACTGGACTTACTTGCTTTAACATGCCACTGGGATCCCCACGCAATAAGATAGGCCCTTTGGTGTTGTGATTGATATGAAAAAATAAAGTTAGAAGAGCTGCCTGTCACATCCGCGTTTCACTTGTCACGCATGCCGTGATGTGACCAGACTCACGGTGATGAACATTTCTGCTTTGTACCAGTACATTGTCTGGGTGTGTTTACCGGAGGATGCTGTTGCTAATGAGAAATTTTCTGTAAATTTGCTCATCGTGTACTAAATTAAATTCAATGATCAACCGTTAAATGAGAAAGACAAGTTTCTATTTCATTAGAATTCCCCACAAGCATCACCCTGGTTAAAACATCGCATCTGATCGAAACAAATAAGTTGTATATTAGATCTGCCAACACCATGCCTATTTACGAAATAGAAAATAGCATTCATTAAGTCTATGAAACTGTACAAACCTTCCTAGAGTAAAGTTAGAAATATTGGCAGGGGAAGATTTCATTTCACTTCTGCTGTTAGTAGGAGCAAGGTTATGCATTCTCCCAAGATGATGATTTTAGAAGCGATATAATTCGGCTTCATTTTATTGATCTCATGCTGGGAAGGCCTAGTGCATCAAAAAATCTCTAGAACTTTGTTACGAAATACATAAAAAAGAGTTTGATCGCTAACTCTGCCAACAGTAGATCAAAGGACGACAGGACATTTTGTTTATGTTTAAATGATCTTTGGCGAATGGGATATTCAATACTATTTTTCGATTTGCTTTTGTTTTCAGATGATTGAAGACGCGATTCGAAAGTTTGCTCAGGAGAATTTTAGTCATAAATATTTCCCAGTCCTCCACGGCGAAACTGATAAAATACAACCCTTGGCACTGGTGGTCAGGCAGCATAGGCCACTATGGAAAAGACCTTTTGCAAAATCGGAAATTGTAATCCTCGCAGGATTCGAGAGATATGTCGACGAAGCTGTACAGGAGACAGTTTGTGAATCCATCACATCAAATATAAGAGATGAAGAGCTGTCAATGAAACAGAAGGTTGACATGGGTGCCAGGTACCATTAGGAACACTCTTAATCAAAATAAGCTATCGCAATAGCCGAGTAACAACTTGCAAAATGGTATTTTCTGTCCTCATTGGACTGATTAATGATGTAATGAACGTTGCAAATTGTGTACAAAAAATCCAGACCAGATCCTTCCTTAAAGCCAAATACAATAAAACTGAAGCCACTTAAGTAAGCACGTAAATGAAAGATGACAGGTATGGAGGTATGGAGAAAGGAGACAATGGCAATGTATCATACGATAAGTAATCCGGCCTAAGAATCTCTTGTAACATGTTACAATAATTAAAAGCTGTCTAAAATGTAACCTGACTAAAGGGGGACGAAAAATGGAGGGGTATATCTCAACCCTCACATTCTTTTTTTTTTTTTCTTATAAGAATATTGTTTTTCCGGCCGAAGTATTCTTATTTTTCTGCTGATTTTAGGCTGAAATTGTTCTTGTGAATATTCTTAGATTATAGCGTATGACATATACCTGTTTTCGAGTGGGTTTAGGGTATGGATGGTGTTAAAGTAATTTTGGAGCCAGCTTGCAGGCATTAAACCTAACATCACACTCAAAACTTCTTGCAAAAATGTTATTAACATCGAGCATACGGCTAGTGCTGTTTTTTTTTTTTTTTTTTTCGCTAGTTTTGCCGTTTAGAGCCGGAAAGGAAGAATTTTATTCGCTTTAGTTAAAAGCACATAATTGTATTGTATTTGTAAATTTTTAGCATACAGAATTGTATCCTTCTTAAAAATCTCAGCCTCGGGTTTATAGTTAAAACATTCTTAAAATTTCGCAAAGGATGAGGGATTCGAGGGAGATGGTCATAAAATTGCAGCATTATAGCTCAATTGCCCATTCGTTTTTTTCTCAAACCCAGCAACCATGAGTTTGACGTGGATGTCGCAGGATTTGCAGGAGGAACTATTAAGTTATGCGACAACCAAGGCGTCCTAACACTCGGAAAATTGAGCCAAAAGTACATTGACGATCCAGATCTTCGTGGGATACTGGCAAATGCAGAGCTGGATGCCAACAAAATGAAGTCTTTTGCAGAATGTGATAAATTGCTCCTCATAACGTCTGTTATTTACAGCGAAAAATTTGAACTGAAAGGGGAAAGAATGCATCAGGTAAAAACCGAATTTTATCTTCGTAAAAAAAGGAATATTTGTTAACGTCATTACATTACAAAAAACGGGAAGTCGTTATAAAACGTACATGACCTGATTTCAATAAGCCTTTATCAAAACATGCCTACTGTTACCTCATCGGTATTTTTTCTTTTGAGTCTAGTTTGGCATTGCAATTAATAGTAAATATACATTCAAAATAGCCTTACTTTAAATCGCGCAGTTTTAAGTGGGGGAGAAATTTGATAATTTTTGTAGACTTGTCATTTATTTGATTTACAGAGAGAAATGGCAGCCGAAGTGAGAAATCTTCCGCCGTCACTGCAGTTCCTCAACGTAAACAGGAACTCAGCTCTGAGGATTCGTGCTACGGATACCTATTTTCCTCCAGATGCGGCGGCGAGGAACTCACAAGCACCCTTCCTCTTCAAGTGCTGCCCCGTTGATTACAATAAAGATACTAATCGCCTGGAAATCAGAAAAGGAGAGTATGTCGGGAAAGTTGTAACTCATCGCAGAGACTGGGATGCCACATGCAGTGAGGAAGATCCTGAGTATGACGACATTCTGGTAGAAACTACAGACCAGACAGATTTACCAGGTAGATGAAACAGATATGTAATCCTAGAATACTAATATATTTACAGAAATGTTCTCTTCCAATGGTGCAAGGGAGTAGATGTTTACGTTCCATTTGGACTTATCTACATTGTTTTACGTTCATAAGATTGTCCTCGGTCCGCTGTACAAGATGGTCTATGTTTCAATGGTCATGAGGTCATTATATTAGTTTTCTTGGATTTCACAATCTTTTCAGAAAGTTAGAAAAATTTACGTGAATTGATGGGAAATTAACCAGAAACAATAACAGAATGTAAAAAGGTGCTAATTCTGCAAGAAATTAAACGGAAGAAATGAGCAATTCTGTCAAAAAGGACGAAACTTGGCCTGAGGTGTATGCCAAATTTTGGTTGCCATTCCAGTGTCAAGTGACGTGGAAGGACAGTCAACAAAATTCAAAATCTTGCCAAGGGATAAATAAACAGCTGCTGAACGTTCCTGCATTATAGACGAAATCCTCTTTTCAGAATTCTGAAAATCCTCTGGGGAGGGGAGGGGTGGCAACCACTGTCCGTCCGAGGATAAGGTACTGTGAATTTTATTTTCTTTTATCAACCAGACTATTTCACAGCCAAAGATATAGACAAACTGGAAAATATAACTAAAGTGGTGCTGTTACCTGAGAGGACTACAGCACGACGTAAAGCCCGCGTCAGCAAGTACCTGCACTGGGTAAGTGAATCAAATTCGCTGAATTCAAAAACCGAGAAACTGAAAAAGAAGCAAATTTAAAGCCTTTCATGCAACTAATCAGCTCCTAATCCTGTCAGTGCCCTAAATGGTAGCCAGTTTTAGCAGTCAGCTCCCTATATCTATGTTTATCTGTCTGTCTGGTTGTCGGTCGCCGCGTTGCCGGGCCTGTTTGGGCGCTAGACCTGAAAAATCTGAGAGTCGCGGTAGACACGAGTTCAACCCCTCGGCCATACCTGTAAATAGTCAAATGGTCTGCTTCCTCCAGCTCCAGTTGGGTTTTGAACTAAGTTTTGTTTAATGTAAATTACAGTAGAATCCCTATCAAGCGGCCACCTATTAAATGGCCACCCCTATTAGGCGGCCAATAATCAAAGCCCCGATGAGGGCTTTTCTATTGTTTTTATCTCTATTAAACGGCCAACCCCTTTTAGGCGGCCACTATTCATTTCCCCGAGGGTGGCCGTTTAATAGGGGTTGAACTGTATTTGTTTCTAATGTTTAATTGCTCTTCCACACTTGCCTAGCTTTGTGCTATACACAGACAAGATAACTAAAGGATTTACTTTGGTCGGTCAGTCGCTCTGTTTGTCAATCGATCTGGACACAGTGTTATAATGCATAATCTGATTCTCACTGACAAAACGAACCCACATGGTTATCTGTCAAATGTGCTTGATTAACAACTTTTCGTTTTGGCTCTCACGGCAATTGTTTCTTAGAAATCGATAGTTATAAAAGTATTCAGAGATCATTCCTTTCTGTGAAGACGATCACTTAAACATCGACTGTTTTTTGTATAGTTTGAAAAAGCATTGATGACTGACGAAAAAAAGTTGACGCTTGACAAAACGATGACATTGGAAGACTGTGCTTTCCTGATAAGTGTCTACCTTCCTTGCGAATTGGATTCAAACGTGCTGGATCTGACATCTCTCTCAACAGCAGAAATTCAGGATTTTGCCATTGCCTTCAAAGTGCTGGATGGTAAGAACATATATACAACATAGTTTCGCTTCGTAACTCCGAACATTATTTCCCTCCTTCATGATCCTACAGGGATTCACTGCAATTATTAACTATGCTTGTAATAAAATGAGTAAATTATTATTGGATTGTATCCGTTTCTTCTAAAAATAATAACATATATACAAACCGCTTTTCCATTTACGGTGTTATTAGCTTTGGACACTCGTGGTTCCCAACGGGGCAGAGCACCGTCCATTTCCGTACGTTTATAAACTGGTTTTTAGTAATCTCGAGCTCTTGGGATATCAGTGTTATGAATTATTGCAACCATAACAAAGATTGACCTTTCTGCAAATGTTTCATAACCGTATTCAAAAGAATATGATAATGACATTTTTTTCTTTTGCTGGAGTCATATGAAATGTTATGTACTGAAAAACTTTAGCAATATGTGTTAAGGTGAATTAATCAACATGACACGAGCGTGGGACAAAGAAAAATTCTGAGTCCCCGACAGGAATCAAACCCATGACCTCCCGAACACCGGGCGGGCGCCCCACCCACTGGGCCACGAGAACTCATGGAGAGCAAGGTCATTAAACTGAGTTCATATATGACAGGTGTCCTGCATACTGCTAGGATCAACGCTATCGAAGTCATCGTGAGCAGTGATAAGTTAATAAAGATGGTGAATTTTAAGCTCGGTAATGAAATGTGAAGGTGAATTAATCAACATGACCCGAGCGTGTCATGTTGATTAATTCACCTTCATATTTAATTACCGAGCTTAAAATTCACCATCTTTATTAACTATCCTTTAGCAATATGTCCTACTAAAGGTTCTTTGCTCTATTGTTTGTTTACGGACTGCCAAATAACTGCTGCCGGGTTACTGTGAATTACTGTGAATTAAAGAGTTCTTTGTATTTGTTAACTGTATCCAACAGATTTATCTGATGAACAGTGGAGAGAATTGGAGATGCCTTTTGCTGCTGACCCTGAGCACTAAGGAAAGGCTTGGTTAAGAACTAAGCCTATCTCGTATTCATCTCCTTACAGTCTGCATCGTTTTTAATTCAGCTCATTAGCATACGGTTTTGCGCACAGAAGGAGCCATGTTAGATAAGAATTGACTACAAATGGTTAACGAGCTACTGAAACTTAGTACCTGATGAAATTTCTAGCTCTTTGGGTGTAACATACAAAATTGTCTTTTAAGAATTGCAAAATTTTTTGGGTGGCAAAAGCGCCAATGAGTTCATACTTTGAGTTAAAAAAAAAAACAAAACAAAACAAAACAAAAAAAGAACACGACGTACAAAAGTATTCAGTACATCGGGCTCAAATTCCTTGTCAGAGGGAATAGTGCTATGACCGTTCAATATTTAGAACTGATTTTTGTTTCGATTCATTGCAAACTATGTGCATGCGCATGCTAATGAGACAAATATTGTCAACCAGGTTCAACTATAACTGTACTAATTCAATTTGTTAAATTTCAACTTGTTACAGTATACTGTTGTTTTTCTCAAGGCGTTAGTTCGCTTTGTTTCCAAATCATTAATGTAATTGTAAAGAACGTTTGTTATGAAAGTGAAATAAAACAAATCTTTTACCAAGTCTGGAACTATATTGTTTTGTTGTTGTTGTTGTTGTTGTTGTTGTTGTTTTTTTTTTTGTGGTATTTGTTAGTGGACATGTTTATAGGTAAGGTCGAGTTATGCAACTTATGCGTTGAATGCGGGTTACAATTTAGCTGAACCAGAAACCCATAAAAATATGCAACCTCACAATACCTCAAACTCTAATACTCTCCTACTACTGTTTTTCAATATGATCGAACAATAAATCCATCACTGAATCGGTCCACCCATCGATCAACCAAGCAAGCAAGCAAGCAACCGGCCATCCAGCGAGCCAAACAGGCAGCCACTTTAACATCCCACCTGCCTCCCTAACCAATCATAAAGATATGAGAAACGTAAATTCACTTACATTCAAGATTAGTCAAGCAATATACCGCTATACATATCTATAGACTTAGATCGGCGAGAGAACGTGAAAAAAACTGTGAGAACGCGAGAAAAGCTTGCAATTTACGAGCCGCTAGGCGAGTGATTTACAAACTTTTCTCGTGTTCTCCCAACATCCCAAGTGGGTTTATTGCGTCGATAAACACACAGAAATATGAGCGGCCTTCCGCTTTTATGACTGATATTACTATGGAAAATGTAAGTTAAAGAGCCCGAGGAAAAGTAATTGTACTCTTGTGATCAAGTTACTTATTTTCAGGAGAATCATGAGATGGCGTGGGCAAACCAATAGCGGGTAAAAGAATTGAAGCAACGAATCAGCTCCTTACAGAAGAATGCACAGAAAAAGCGACCAAAACTTTTAGCGCTATAAACGTTTTAAGAAGGGAAGGGAAAAGGCCTATCAGTGAAAGGTCCTCAACCGATACGCAATTGGAAATACCAGATTATAATTCACGTTCGTACGTTTTCGGTATCCACGCCATCTCTTTGGAACTCTTTTCCAAAGGATATACTATTATGTGAGACTTAAGATTGTTTTAAAAAACAGTCGAAAACGTATCTTTTTCGACAGGCGTATGCCAATCTTTTGTAGTTATTTTAAATAGTACTTCAATACTTTGATTAAGAACTTTTAATTTTTATACCAGTAATGAACTTGTAAATTTTGTCTCATTTTTTAAAATAAATTATCATCATCATTATTATTGTTATTGTTATTATTATTATTACTATTATTATTATTATTATTATTATTAAATAGTTTTTAAATTTATTCCAAATACTTTGACAGAGAAATGCAGGAGTTCGTGGCGCCGGAATCAGTCATGGTGAAAGAAAAAACACTGTACGAGAACTTTTTGCAAGTAGTACGAACTTCAAGTACCTGGCGATTAGATTTAACGAGAACTTGCAATAGTTTTGCAAATTGAATAATGGTTTTTCAGAAACGTTGTTAATGGAATTTATTCCGAATTTATCTACTTTCATGTATGTTGAAGACTTTGAATTAGTTATTCTTCTCTATATTGCTAAATGCAAACCATTGCGAGCTCGAATGGCTGAATTAAATCTACTCGAAAGAATCCTTTCCTGCATCTAGGAGTTCTCGTTACACGTTCATGGTTTATCACTGTTTTGACTAGAAACAAAGGCGCTAATATGAATACATCTGTTCCTTCTTGTCTCGTCCTGTCCTGTCCTTTTTCTAGACAGTTCTATAGAGAAGTGACAAGCACCCAATCCACCGCCTTTTAATCCTCGCCTGCTTCTTGCTGGTAATTTTTAGTGCCTAAAGATGTCTTCTACCTTTTACCTTTTCAATTTGAAGTCGAAAAGCTTCATTCAGTCATATGCATCCAATCAAGCATTTATTTATATATATGTTTTTTTTATTTAAAAGCTGTCAGTTAATTGAGGTCTACCAAGATTGCCAACCTGGCAGTAAGTCAGAGAAAAGTTAACATGATTAGCTACTTTGATTAGCGTGACAGTAGACAGGTTCAGTATTTTGCTTCACTATAAGTCTAAACGAAACACATTTCCTATTTTTTTTAAACTGACATTCTTTTACGCAAAGAAAAAGTTGCTCGGTACAAATGGGTGTTCACTACTAAGTGCTGGTTTCAAAAGGTTTTTATTTGTAATTACTCCAATATAAAAACTATTTTGTGGTTATGGTAGAAAAATATTTTAATACAAAAAAGGTTTTCAAATAAGCAGTCAGATGGCAGATACTTCAGAGAGTTCCCTCGCTCTCCGCGACGTCTGGTACATCTACATCTTTTTCTTGCACACCGCGACCTGCAATAAGTGCCCCTCAGTTCACAGGTTTTGGCACTAGGGGAGCAACTCAGGAACAGACACCTCTCGATCAAGAGGTCCTGCAGAAGGTTCCCCAGCAGTTCATGGCACAGTTCCCTCCTGGACAAGACATTCAGTAGGCACGATTTTGCAGTGCAGATCACAAGCTTGCAGTTCCCTCGAATACAAGTCATCGTGCACTTTTCCTCTGCATAACATCTTAACTGACATTTTCCTTGAAAGTTAAAGTATTGAAAGTCAGGTTGTCATAAGATTTAAAGGTACAAACGTAACTTTTCCATGTAGACGGATGACTGACATTCAAGAACTGATGTATGTCTAGGTACGCTTCAACTTGTGTACATTCACATTCTCTATCCCGTCTCGACAAACTTTCGTATCATTAAAGGGGCCGTCGACACATTCACTTGTTGCTTGCGGATAGAGCGAGTCCATTTAATTTCTGGACGTCAAAGCGAGGATTTGAGCTAAGTAGGAGTTGGAATGCCGTCGGCTAGCAGATAAGGCCTTTGAAAACATGACAACCTTTCCAGGTCTTGTACCGACGATCCTGGTTCTCTCTTCTGAACACCGTGGTGGAAAATCAACGACATGAATAAGACAACAAAGAATAGTGGATGTTTCAAAAGATAGGTGCAAGCTTTCTTTGATCGGTAAAATGATTTCTTCACCTGACTCCTGAACGCGAGTTTTTGTTTTTACTTTTGCACGATTTAAAAAATCATTTAACAAGACCTGATGTACTTTCTGCCCTTAAACCGATTAAGTGTAACAATGTTTCTGCCATCGTATTCTTCGTTTAAAAGCACGAAGAACTTTTATTTCCTTTTACTTTGTACTATAACGTACTATGTAAGGTACCGAAAAACGTGTGACAAGTATCTTTAAATAAAAGTTCCCCTTTTCCCAGAAACATTTGAAAGTAAAAACTGAAATGATGAAAAATTATTTTAAAAAGAAGCCTCCTTTACCTTTATTGCAGTTCTGCACACAGGAAGTGTAATTGGGACGTCTCGGACATGTGAGCCTGCAACCACGTTGTGGTCTAACACACTTCTGAAAGGGATTGGATGGATTACGCGGAGTAGTTGGCTGAGGATTTGTAGGTGGTACTGTGTAAGTGCAGTGCTGGGTGGTCTGATAGTTTTGTACGGTCCAACTGTGCATCTCAAGTTGCAGGTTTTCGAGTTTGAGGGACACTTTGAAGTGTATCTTCCACCCCTACAACTTGCTTTACAGTGCTCCCCTTTGCAGTCCATTTCGCACCTTCCACCAGTGCACGACAAATCGCATATTTTCGCGGTACACAGAATGGGCTTACAGCTTCCTCCAGTACATGTCATATCACATCTGTCAGACGAATGGCAGTGAAAGGGCAACTACCACCGGTGCAAATCTGTTCGCACTGATTGTAGTTGGAGCTTCTTGGACAAGTTAATTTGCAGCCACCTGCACACATCTTTGAATGTGCGGACCGGGCGGTACGGTGGCTGAATTGTAAGTGTTGTTGGTTTGATTGTTGGTTTGATAGTTTTGCAGGGCCCACCTGTGCAGCTTAGAACACAGGTTTTCGCATTTGGGGAACATTTCAGAGTGCATCTTCCACCCGTACAACTGAACTGACAGTGTTCTCCTCTGCCGTCCATCTCGCACCCTCTACAAGTACACGACAAATCACAGGTTTTCGCAGTACACAGAATGGGCTTGCAATTCCCTCTGGTGCACATGATCTTACACCTATCGGTCGAATGGCAAGTCACGGGACAGTTACCACCAGTACAAGCGGCTTTACAAAGTTCTCCTCTGCATTTTATCGCGCAGCCTCCACCAGTGCAGGACAAATCGCAGGTTGTTGAGTCACACATAATAGGTTTGCAGTTTCCTCCGGTGCAACTCATGTCACATATGCCAGATGCATGACAGGTTAAAGGACACCTACCACTAAAGCAAAGCTGATTGCATCGATAGTAGCTGGAGCTTCTTGGACATGTACAACCAGCAACTGGATAGCATGTCTGAGAGTGAAAACGAGGTCGTAAAGTGGGCCGGACAGTGAGGGCTGTAGTTTCTGTAGATGGTGTTGGTCAAACGGTATTGCACGGTCCAACGGTGCATCTCAGGTTGCATGTTTTTGCGTTTGCGGAGCGCTTAAGAATACATCTACCACCAGTACAACTGGCTTTGCAATGCTCTCCTTTGCAGTCCATTTCACAGCCTCCACTAGTGCACGACAAATCGCACATCCTTGCGGTGCACGGAATAGGCTTGCAACTTCCCCCTGTGCAAGAGAAGTGGCACTTTTCGGCGGCATGACATATCAGGTTACAGTTTCCTCCGGTAAGAATCTGCTTGCATGAATTATATAAAGGGCTCTTTGGGCAGGCTAATTTACAACCACGCCCAGCACACCTTTGCGTCTGTAAAGAAACTGTTGGTTGGAAGTTGCACGAGACAACAACAACAAGGAGCATCGCAGAAAACCTACGGGGAGTGTTCCAACTCATCCTTGACCTCAATTTTAAATCTAAATTAAAATAAAAATTTATACAAAATGTAAATTGAGGAACGAAAAGAAAGATTGATTGATAAAGATTCGTTATAAATGAAATAGCAAGACCAGTTCTTCGTGTCTGTCTTCAAAGGAGGCCTTTTTAGCACTTTTTCACTAAAATAAAAGGGTAGTCACGTTCAACTGCTACTAACGCTACCTAAGGAGAAATGTTGATTACAACTAACTACTTATGCAGTGGATATTCTCATCAATTAAAATAGTATAAATAGCAACTCCATAATAACCATTTATACTATAAAAGATAAAAATTTTAATGATGAGCCATACAAATTCTTAAAGCAATTCAATTACCTATTTAGGAGAACAAGACAGTAGAAGGGGAAACGGACGTCAAGCGTGAATACTCCAGTCCCACTATTCTATTACATCCTTACAAGTCACAGTTTTCAATTCTCACTGTTCTTATAAAAACAGAAAAAATCTTGTGGTTTTTCCCTTTTTCTTAGTTAATTATTATATTTTAAATTCTGCGCCCTAATTTTTCACGCGCCTAGCCCGCACGAAAGACAGTTGCAAAATTACAAGAGGGAGTGGTAACCGACAGTAGGGTCGGGACGCCCGGCATACCGGCTGTCATTCAGATGAATCTTCCTCCCACTAAATCAGTTGGTAACCTCTACACGTGTTATATATATAATAGCAATGTTGACTGACCCGAGAATACGTATTTTAGCGACTTGCCTAAATTTAAAACAAGAAATTAAAAATACTAATGCAAAATCAAAATCCCGAGGCTTAGTAGTTATACTCGCGTAGGCTTAAATTGAAACAGTCTTATCAAAAAAAAGTATATCGATATCGCGATTATATTCAATGTGGTCATTTGATATTAAGTTTTTGGTTTGTTTCTTCATCCATCCTGAGAAAATTATTGGATAAGTTGTTCTCGCCAGATGAATATCAATAGGTATATGAAGTAATCAAACATGATTATACCTGGCCTAATGACTTTTTTTTATCAATGGCCGGTGGACTAGGCAAATAATTGGTTTTCCAAAACAACTTCTCGGACGAAAGCCCAACTTCAGTTGACTTTCCTGGGGCAGAAAGTTTTATAATTACTCTATGTTCAACCTCGAACTCTCAAAGAGTTCGAGGTTGAACATAGAGTAATATATGAGCTTTTACGGCCCCCATTGGCCGTTCCTTGAAGTGGGATATGGAGTTTCTAGATCGGGCCCTAATAAAACATGAAGCACTTTATATTAAACTCAACGACAGTCAGTCTGAATACTTGAAAAAAGTTCAGTTTGTCACGAAAATTATTAATTAGCGGAAAATCAGGGCAAGAAGATCAGATTCGCACCTAGCTGATGTTTTGTTTCAAGACCAATTCTATGTTGAACACACTTTGTTTAGTTTAAATTAATTATCGTTCATAGTTAGATATTTTTAAAATCCTTGTGATTTATATTTTAATTGTTTAAGGGAGGGCCACGAGTTTATCAGTCAATGACTGTAAAGTGTTTTTACCCTCATTTAATAAAGTTACTTACTTACTTACTTACTATCGTCACTTTTTTCCTGTCCAATTACAAGGCCGCAAAAAGAAGAAAAAAAAACCAGATATCTCCTTGGATAAAAGTGTAAGTGCAATATTCTGAATATTTATTTAAAGCGTGTTTTATCTGAAGGCGTTATTTTATCGCGTTGCATTCTCTTGTCTTTCGATCCAGGATGAAAATTGATTATGGAACTGATCATTCTGCGACTTTTTAAAACTTCTTTTATAAGCCGTTCCATCGGATTTTTAGTCTTTCTTATTGACACAGGGCCAGCCGTTTTGATGTCAATATAGTACATGTGAAATGGATTACGATTTTGATTCCGGCTGACATTGCCATGTGCAAGCGAGGGTATATTCATTCTCGACCCCAGAGCTCTTCTCTTTTGCGCATGACGGACGGCGAGAAGAGCTCTGGGGAACTGGGCCAGAAAGTCTGTTCTGATTGGTTTATGAGTGAAACAATAAAAATGTTTCTGATTGGTCAATTTATTACGCGCTACCTGTAGTGAATTTACGGGGAAACTTACAGTGCGTGCAGGGAACAGTGAAAGAAATGGACGGAACACCGAAAAAACTGTGCTATCGGAAGGTTAAAATTTGCCGTTGCTGCAATTCTCATTTGTCCAACGTATATGATAGCATAGATTTGTTTGGAAAAACGGCTCAAAGGGAAAATGTGATCGAGAAACTAAAAGAAGTGGGAAAGATCCAGGTGCAAGAGAGCGATGAAGATTTCCTAACAACAAAAATCTGCAGAAAATGTTTCCGAAAGGTCACAGGACTTGCGAAAGCTATCGATGACTTCCGAAACATTTGCTCGCAATCCAAAGAAATCCAGATAGCGGATTTAGATAACGCTCGGCTTAAACGTGGCAGAAAGCCTTCAACACCAACACAAGAACCGCATGGAAAACGAAGGCCTACAGTTCCCACTGAGTTTACGACACGGCACTTTGACACCACCACCTTTACTCCGGCCGATCAAGCGGCTGATGAAGAGTGTAGCTCTGAGTTGAGAGTTCAGATTTCTTCACTTTTCTCCGGCGAGCAAGTTCCTACAAACAGTCGCGATATCCTTCCCTTACCTGTGGTAAGCGCGAGAAGCGCCTCGAGTCCAGACAACGAATTAAACAAACAACAGGCCTCGGAGATATTAACCGATGCTGGTCTTCAAACTCACAGGTTCGTTTTATTATATTATTTTTAAGATTTAAAATAAATTAAACGGAGCTCGTGAAAAAAGTTCCAGGAAAGAAGAACTTGTGCGATTTTCGAAAAAATTGTTACGCCGGTATTTCCATCCGAGTCTGGATAAACTACCCCTGTTGATATTATACGTAAGTTAAATTAAGAAAAGAAACATAATGGACAAAATTGTTTTCATTTAATGACCTTCCAGCTCATCAAGTCATGCAAAGACGCCATACCAAAAGCAATAGTTACAAAGGTATTGAGTACTGTGCAGTGGGGAATTCCAGAGGACATTGCCAAAGAAGTTCTCAGTGTTGATAGCATCAAGGGGGCCATCAAGTTACAGCTACTTAAAGAAATCAATGACCAGTGCCAATCACTGTGTGTAAGGACTCGTGGTGAACCGTCGGTCCTTAAAGACACATCAGTGGAAGCTTTGGAAAGTGTTGAGTGGTGCAATGTTATGAAAGAAATGAAGAACAGGGCACCAGATATACTAGACTTCATTGCAACAGTGGCTGCTCCCAGACTAAAGAAAAATGTGGATGCTCAAGTCCCTCCAGTGTGCATGGTTTATGCAATGATGATGAACCAGAGGTGGCAAGAGCTTAGCTTGGTCCAAAAAATTGCTACAATTATTCTTGGAGTTGGGCACAGCAGCAAAAAGGTAAATTTAGCCATGGGCGGATCCAAAATATTCAAACAGAAGGGGCCAAAGGAATTGTGGCAGAGTGCAAGCCAACCCCCCCCCCCCCCCCCAAACAGAATGAAAAAATCCCCTCTAAAGATGGTTGGATTTTTTTTAAAAAATACAAGAAAAAAAGGGGTGGACAAAGGTGATGTTTATCAATATATTTGATCACTTAGTGGTAAACTGTTTTGTGCTGTACTTTTTTCCAAGAAGTACATTACCTCTCATCAAAATGTAATTATAACCATTCCCTAGCCACAAGTAAAACCCAATGAAACTACATAGAAGTGTCTGCTTGGGGGTGTCCACCTTTTGGTCAGAGAAATTTAAAATGAAGAGTGTCTAAGACAGAGATACCTTAGCTTCTGTTAGGGATGAAGTTTTATAAGAAAACTGTGTCAAGACTTACTGGTACTCACAGACTTTTTCATTTAGCAATCATCTCAAAAGTTATTAACAAGTTTTTTATAGGTGCTGATGTATAGCTTTTAATTAAGTTGTTGTTTCACATTTATCTGTTTTTTTTTTTTATTTCTTGCAATATGTACCATGCAGACCTTTGAAAGAATGAGGAGTCTTGGTATCTGCCAGTCAAGGGCAAATTACTTGAAAACTATGGATGCCATTGGTAAGCATTCATTTACAACAGTTTTTCTTAAATCATAAATTATTTTAAAGGGCATAAAATATATGTATTATTGTTATTTTCCTTCTTGAAAATTAAGGACTTTTTCTTCCTTTCTTTGCAGGCGATGCGCTTGTACAAAAGGTTCGTGACGTAATGAAGGAAAACAGTTCTATGGAATTAAGAGCTACATTTGACAATTTTGATTTCAAAATTTTAGCAAATGTCATCCTGAAAAATCATAGGAACTCTGATTTTCACTGGATAACGTATTATTTAACATTTGATCGGATCTCAAGTGCTGGGCTTGATGATACAAAGCCACTGGTGAATGACATTAGCACTTTCAGCAATTCCAATTACTTGCTTTGTAAGGATGAGCTTCAGCTTTTCAGAAAAGAGTTCATTGTCCTCGTTAGCAGAATACTGGTAGAATTCTTTCCATGTCTCAGTTCCTTGGAATCTTTTATCCCTAAGCATATTAAGCATCGCTTCTCTGCAGAAATGGCAAAGAAATCTATTGTCATCAACCTACCAATTGTTCCATACAATCAGTCAAAGCATTCCGATGTTGTGCAGTATCTTGAAGTGCTGCAGGAGCTACTCACTGAGGTGTATGCCCCTGATGAGGGAAGTATCGCAGAAGAAGTTTCACAGTTTGAAAAACTGGAAAGAACAGAAACACTTCTAAAAGGTGTGTGAAAAGAATATCACAATAAGTTTTATTTATTTTTTTGACAATCAATTACTAACCTGTAGTGTATCAGGGGTGAGTACAGGATTTTAGAGAAGGGGTTTTGAGAAGGGGACTACCAAAGGCACCCCCCTGTAGGGGGCCCGGGGGCATCCTCCCTCAATTTTTTTTTTAAATTGAGAATTTCCAGCAATCTGAGACCAAGTCAGCATGTTATAAATGTCTTTTTTCTTTTAATTTAGGAGGTTCAACCAAAACCCCCTAGATCTGCCCTAGGTGTGTACCTTAAAATTTTCTGTTTTAACTATAGTTATAACAACAAGAAAAAAAGAGCAATTTTTATTAAATGAGGTATTAAATTCTGTCACATGGAATTCTTTCTGAGACAACGCTTGCTTCTTCATTTTCCCGTCTTAATGAATTTGCAAAAAATATTTACACACAACAATTAAGGTGGCCGAACAGTTTTCATGCGTGCTTTTGCTGATGCCATTCAGCACACGCACAAGGATTGCTAAAAACAAGCATGCCATCAATAGAACGATCATTTTATTTACTATCTGCGTTATTTTTCTCTATAATTGAACCCAGAGTGTTGATGGCTTTAGTCTTTTATTACAAAGATATGTTAGGAAAGGTAACGCTGCAAAGAACCCAGCAATTCTCAGCTTTTTCTTTGTTACTGAAAGAACCCAGTTAAATGCAGCGCATGCGTAGTAGGTCAAAAAATTGCGATTGAATGAAAATTGCACTCTCGGAAATACGCCTTTTACTCGAAAACCACTCATTAGAATTTCACAAAATTTGGCACAAAAATACTTAAGGAAATAAGTAACTGGAGTATTGAAAATGATTGAACTTTAACAAAGGAAATTCTAGATATTCCAGTGAACCTTCAACAACAGATAATTAAGGATCTCTCTGTTAAACTATTAGCAAAATGGTGTTAACTTGTGAGAATCGCTACAAGCTTGTTGCATGCAAATTGTAAAGAAAATCTAATGATTAGATTTTCTATAAATAAACAAAACTGATTTTAAAGGCCTGTTTATATTTATTCATGTTGCCATGGCAATGGCACTTACGTCAGCTTAACCATCAAAAAACCAAAGTTTGTGATGTTAACTTGCCTGCTGCTATTTTTGGCGAGCGAAGGATTAAGGGTTTTAGAGAAAAAGGTGAATGAACACGGATATCAAAAACTGTGTTCAGCCACCTTAAATTAATGTGTTTCTGTCAATAATCAGTTGGGTAAATTTATGACAGAAATTAATGTATATAATAAAATATGAAATATTTTAACATAGAAATTATTTGCTTTGAATATATGTATTGAATGTATAAACAGTGAAATAGATTTACTTCAATACATGAATTTTGTTTTCAAAAAGTAATTTTCTGGTGTTCTACAACTGGTAGGAAAGCATATCCCACTGTTTGGTGACCTTCTCGGTCGGGAACGAGTGACTGGAGCGAAGAAAACTAGAGCAGGGTGCGACTATTCATGTGAAAAGTTTGAATGTGTTATAGAAGCTGCAGCTGTCTGGCATGCTAAGCAGTCATTCCTTGGGGTAAGACTGAAATACCTCTGTGGGTGGAGGTGGTGGAACTGAATTTAAAATAAACAAAAATCCCATTGATGCTTTTTCCTTCTGATATCCTAACTCCCTAACCCCTCCTGAAGATATAGGTTGTTTGACCCTTGTGCAAGCAGTGCATAAGATTTTTATAAAGTAAAAGGGACTAAATTGTGCTTTGTAACATTATTTACATGTATACATGCACAGCTGCTTACAATATGTTTTCCCAACTTGATGTACTGGTTTTTAGATGGTCAAGAAAAAAAAAAAATTACTATTTAATGAATATAAAAAATAACAATTCTATATGCATTTAATGCAAAGCCTAGCGTAGCCTACATCTGGACTCGAGATTTCTGTCCTGCTACCAGCTCAGAGGACTTTCAGTTCTCAGGCTATAATCACTTATTGCAACTGTCAAATGTACTGTAATAGGAGGTGAAACTAATGATAATAATGATGATGATTTAACATCATAAATGATCGACTTTAATATTTTCAATGATATTATAAAACTACGCAGGTACATGTATGAGATTGAAATGTCAGTATGACTTTTGAATTTCAATCATGTTACATTACAAGATCACAGTCCTAAGTCCTCCATGTTACTGACCAGTTTTAGTAGTAGTCTAGCTATCATACAATCAATTGGTGTGAGATTGATGCATTAAGTCACTTCTTTCTTTTAATTAATTCTCTCTTTAGTACATCTGGGAGCAGCTGTACAATACACAGTCTGCACGAGATGTAGGTTCCCTCTACAACTTGAGGCAACGTTTTGGCTTAGTAAATGTTTCCACCAAAGTTAAGAGCAACTTTGAGAGTGCCAATTCCCTTATGTTATCAGCAACAAAAGCCTACTTGTGTAGTGCTTTCATGGAATATGCTGGTCTAGAACGATTGGATGGTGCTCCAAAGAAAATTACTTCCTCAGACCCGAAGGACTTGGAAAGGATCATTGGTTGTTTTGTGGATGAGTACGTGATGCTTGAATTTGATGTTGAAAAAGCTCTGAGACAAGCAAGCACTGCAGCATCCACAGGCTGAAGCTGCTGCTACAGAACCCAGGTTTCAGCAATCACCCATCTACTCAGCAGGTACAGAATTGAATACTTATGAAATTTATTATTGAGCTGTGTTTTTATCTGCATTATTTTGTTAATTATTAGCTGAGGTTAACATTCTTGGTCATCAGTTAAAGAAATGAGGCAGTTGTTACATAGGTTTGAAGTAGGCAGCTTTATTGTTGGAGTAGGCAGCTGATTTTGCCATCTCGCTTAAAGAATCAGGTGATTAGCAAGTAGAGTAGCTGGGGGAGATCATGAAGTAGATAGTGATTTTTGCTGGTAGCTGGGTACTTCTGACAAACCTAAGAAGGAACAATAATTTTCTGTTGGCTCGGATCTGAAAGAGACAGCCATTAGCTACTAATTACTTAAGGGGCTTGTCAGGAACAGACAAGGGAGATGGGTAGAGAAAGGGACAGCTACATGCATATGTAAGGGTAAGTTAAATAAATTAAACACCCGCAAAACACTTTGAAATTATACAATATAATCACTTAAACCATGTCAAAACTTTTTGGGGACATTAAAATAGTTTTTACCCAATCTGTTACTGGTAATAATTAATCAGGGATATCACCGAGTGAAAGACAATTTTTTTTAATAGCTCTCATAATTTTGAAAATGAGTTAATAAATGTGCAAAACAATATGCATATAATAATACATGATAAAACATATTTAAAACCTCACTAATTAAATCAACTACATATAGGCATTTTTTTTTGGCTCATTGTTGTTTATGTTTCAAAAAGATCAAGAGCAAAGGGAAGTAAACACAGATTCATTGAACAGAGCAAAGAGACCATCCATCCAACCAGGTGCATATTACATATATTACATTTTATATGAAGTTAAATTTATGTACACTAAAAACAAATGGTTTTGGCTCTTTTTTGTTACAGGTCATTGGCTTTTTAATTCACGATATTATTTAAAAATTTCATGGTACAACTGCTACATGTATTTCACTCTTCAGATAAAACTAATGGTAATACAGATGACTTAATTGCTGAGAAGTTTTAAAAATTTGTAATATTTAATATATACATGTAGTACTAAGATACACTTTTTGAGCAAGAATAAAATGCATCTTGCATTCACTGTTATGCATTTTGCAGGTCACATTGTTGCTCTTCTCCAACAAGTACCTAACCAGGGACCTATAGTACTAGGAGTGGGGAAAGTAATAACTCCTCCACCCACCATTGTGACCAACACTGAGACTGCATTGGTGTATGTAGCTCATGTTGAGGCTGTAAGTCCTGAAAGAAACACACACAACCTGCATGTTGGACAGTACGTGATTTGGCAGAAAAACCTCTTAGCATTATGTGGTCAGAACAAAGCAAGTCAAGAAGACAACAAACAACAACCTCAGTCTGAACCATTTACTGAGCCAGAACCTACAATATCAAACATACCACCACAGGATCCACAGAAGGATGACAGGGTACTCAACTATGGCTTGCAAGTGATACAACTTGGCACATTACTGATGCAACTGCATGATACAGAAAAGGAGGGGGATGGTGAACGTAATCTAAGAAATGCAAAACTATTAATGCTTTATTTCAGATCTAGACCAAGAGGAATGAAGTATGCATTTGAAATGATGCGGTTTATAACATGTGTTAAGGCCCTTTACACTCAGAAAGTAGCCCATAGGATTATACATGGACAGTTTGTTAACTGGAGAGGTGGTGAAGGGAAGAATGTTGCCAATGACCTTAAACAAGAGCACTTTGTTAAAGGCCACAAGACTGTTCTGAAGGATCTTGTAGCTAACAAAACACTCGCAGCAGTAGAGAGGGCTACAAAAGCTTCTTGTGGTTTGAAAGGTGTTTCAGATAATTTTGATAGACAGTGTCAAATTGCTCCTGACTACACCCTTCACACATCTCTGAGTAAGCAAGATGACGAGAGGGAAATGATTGAACTTATACATAGCCAAAGACCATTTGTGTTTACTTCAGGTCGTAAACACAACTCTTTCCCCACCATCCCAAAAAGTCCCCTCGACCAGTTGGACATTGTAAAACTGGATGCTTGGTTAACTAGACATAAAAGGAAACTGGCAGCCTGTAGATTTGCTGGAGCTGACAGTGATGGGGATAGCAGCAGTGATATTGAGGATGAGAGTGACAACGACTTTGATGAAGAGTCGGATGTGGATGAGATCAGTCCTGATTAGTCACACAAAAAGTGTAAAGTTAGAAATCATAAGCACATTACCTAAAAAGGACAAAGTTTATTGTCAGTCCAACATAACTTCAGCCATCTTACATTGTTATAAGAATTTTACAAATTATGTAAGTTTACACACTTGCATACACATAGTATCTTAAATGTGCTCAGTTTTCCAAGATAATTCAGTAAGTACATGTACCATTGATATTTTGAGAACAACAGGTAATCCACATAAATGTACTTATAACCTCCAAGGAAGCCATTTCCATCCACTCACATTTATCCTAACATTCTTTAGGGTAAACCATGAATAACAATGCATATTTTAGAAAATAGCCCAAAGAAAATACGTGTCCTAAATGGTTAAAAATCATATTTCTGTAACTCAATAGGAAAACAAAAAAGTTGTCCTAGTCACATTGTTTATTATTTTCTTTGGGCTCTTTTCTAAATAAGATAAAAACATTTTCTTGGTGTTTCTATTGGGGTATACATTAGAAAAACTTGTGAAAGTTTGGGAGGATGTGAAAAAGCCGTGGAAACACTCGCCTGTCAGCTTGTGGTCACACAACATTTCTAGTTCTCCCAAACTTCCTTTTGTGTTTTTGAGGTTGAGATTTCTATCATGTGATAATTGACGAGGGTGCAGCCAGAGTCAACTATCATGCATAGAAACTGAGAGCGAATAATCTAATTGTTTTAGTATAAATCTACTAGTCGTTCTAAACTCTATCTAAATCCTCTTCACAGACACTTAGAAAATGCCAAGCAGCAGCAGTCATTTTGTTAACAAGGGCACACTGCTACGCTACTCACTATCTATCACAGAATAGACAGTGAGTAGCGTAGCCAATCAGAGAATGGCATTCATGATAGAACACTAGTAGATTCATACTAAAACTTGATAGAAAAACAGACCATGTTTTCTCTGTCTTAAATATTAATGAATTACACATGAAGTTTAGTGTAAAGGTTTGACAAGAATATTGTGATGCCACCCAAGTAAACTAGAGCACCTCCCATCTCCGAGTTGACATTTGCATAGTTTATAACCAGCCACTTCACTATGACTTATTAAAACATAAGAATGGAACATAACTCCATCTAGGTCTGTAGCTCACCTAGGACACTTTGTAGGATGTCAAAAATAGCTTTAGCATTGTCTTCACTGAAAACAGGTAAATAGGATAAAATACTCCCAATGGAATCTAAGTTCTCAAAGTTTTGCACTGCTTTATCAACTAACTCTAAGCTGAAACCAGTTGACAAGCTCACACTGCCAACACAAGACCTGGAAGTACCCAGGGTATCTCGAAAACTAAGAAGCCTCTGACGAAAAAGGTCTCTCTGTTCTTTGGAAACAGTGATGGAACCAGTAGGTGCTGTACTCTGCAGATCAACTTCAGTGACAAATTTTGGTTTCTTAGCTTCACTTACACAAAGTTCACAGGAGCATATGTTTCTGTGGTAGTCACAGCAATCATGACCACCATCAGTTCTGTCTGGGGCTTGATACCCAAAATATTGGAGAATAATTTCGCGTTTGCAGTCAGATGTTGATTTCACAAACTTAATCATAATATCTTGTAGGCCACGTTTCGCTTTACTAATGTCATATGCATTGTAGTAAATTGTAGCTTTGGCTGGTAGACTATCCCTTCCAGCACGGCCAGCTTCCTGGAAGTACTCCTCCATGGTGTAAGGTACACCGAGATGAATTACCCTTCTAATGTTAGGGCAGTCTATGCCAATACCAAATGCAATGGTCACAAAAAAAACTCTGTGCTTACATTTATTGTTAGTAAGTTCTTCCATAATGCGCTCTTGTTCATGTTTTGGGTATTGTGCATGATATTGTGTAAATAGCCTGTTCTTGGCCACTTTGTCTGCATGGAGTGGCTCATACTGATTGTCACCTAGCTCAGAGCTGAAATAAAGAAAGCTTTCAGCACAGCCCTCCAGGTCCCCATAAAATATTGTTAACGGCATGGCAGATCTTTTAGCTTTTAACTCCTGAGCATAAGGTGTTAGAATTGTTATTCTTTCTTCTTTAGCAGCTGGTCGGGGTTTTGACTCAAAGAAAATATTTTCTCTGTCTGGATTAACCTCAACAACAAAAGGAAGCTGAAGACCAATGGAGCTAACAATCTTTTCTTTCTTGCTTTTGGTAGCTGTGGCAGTTAGAGCCACAATGGGCACATCAGGGAAAATACTGCAGATGGTATCAAGCTTCCCAAATGCTGGGCGAAACTCTTTCCTGAGTTGCACAAAAAATATAATAGATGGGTTTTAAGAAAAGGGGTCACATCCATTTTATACTATGCTTTGTTTTCTTTGATTGAATTGAAATGATTAACATTATTCTCTTGGTTTAAAAGTTTGCAACCTTCCATATATTTGAGTTAACGCCAAACTGTGCATGTACACACATTAACCTGTCACTAAACGGTTTTGAAATTTGTAGCAGAAATTTGACAAGTAATTAAGTTAGATGTAAGGTAGAACAAATTGAAGTTCAGTTGAAATTAAAGTATGCTTTAATACGTTTTAGTAAATTTATAACAGAAGTTGTATCTGTGTAAACCAAACGAAATCACTAAAAGAAAAGCACTCACCAGTCGTCCACTAAATGCGCCTCATCTACTACAATGCAACGCACATTCCTCTGAAAGTTGGTTGTTTTCAGCATCGTTTTTGTGTTGTTCACGAGCAGAAGTTCTGGGTGTGAAAGTATCAGTTGTAGTTTGCCGTCTGTTACTAAGGACATTGCTAAATGGTTGGTACTTTTCGTTCCGTCGAGAATAATGGCTCCCAAGTGATCCAATTTTCCTATCTGATCTCTCATCAGAGCATTTAGTGGCGATACGACAATGGTGATGGCTTTTGTCTGTGTAGGTGGACCTTTAGCATCAACAAAGTCAAAAACATCACTTAACAGATGGAAAACGAGGGACTTTCCGAAACCCGTCGGCAAAACACCTAAAACGTCTTTTTTAGAACAAACTACGGCTTCGATAATTGCCTTTTGCTCAGCTTTTAAGCGAAAGTTTTCGTCTTTTCCAGCTTTCTTTAAGGCAGACACAACAGCTGCGTCCAAGTAAGGCGCCATTTTGGTTTTTCAATGAGCATGCGCTGTGACGCCAGCATAGCCAGATTTTGGCTACGCTTGCGTAGAGTTCCCCAGAGCCTTCGCGCGCGATCAAGAAAGCGAAGGGTCTGGGGTCGAGAATGGGGTATATTGAAATAATTCCGAGCAACTTGAATCACGTTGCACTAATAGTAAAAACAAAGTATTGACATCTTGTAGACGAGATACTGACTGTATTGGTCAAAGATGCATGGCTCAGCCGATCTAGGTAGATACAACTGTTTTGCGACTTTTGTTCTGAACAAACTTTGCCGGCTGGAGGACCCTGGAGTTAATATAGTACTGTTCATGATCATGGTATTTAGTGAAAAGAGTGAAACCTGAACAATCAACTATTTCAGAGATAATGATTGAGTTTTTTGATCGAGCTGAAAGCACGTGAAGTAGTCAATATGGAACTCTGCGGTAATGGTCTTATATTCACTTATTTCCTATAACAATTAAAAGAGTTGGAAAGATCTCATAAAGATTTTGGCTAAGATTTTCTCTAAAAAAAAAAAAACCAAAGCCAAAAAAGGTGAACCATTTTTTTTGTGTGTCATTCGAAGTTAACACGCGTTACCCTCAAATGAAATAAATTCTTTATTCAGAATTTAGTTTTTTCTTAAGTCAATATATCAGTCGTCTATTAACACAAAATATCGTTCCATCCATTGAGACAAACAATTCCTTGAATTTGCATTCTGTTTTCGTGGTCTTATGGCACTCGGTCATAATAAGTTTTATGTTCCTCAGGGCTGAACCTGTTCCTCAGAATTTTAAGTACTTTCTTTAAAATTGTTTATATGTATGTTTGATGCAAAGGTCCCTTCGGTTGATGTGGAGGCTATCGGTTTATATATTTGTTTATTTGGCATGGGTATTGTTTAATGTCCCATACCATATCACGGGGCATCCACTCTCTCAATACTTTAGTGAAAGAAAAAAATGTAATAAATATTAACAAAAGAAAGAGATTAAATAGCGGTTTTCATCAGCTAAGGAAGCATAATGGAAGCCCAAGAAATATGGCAAAAACCTGAGCATTCACAACGATTCAAGCACATGTACAACGCAAAACCAACAATTCAAGTGTTTAAATCCAAATCATCTGGTCACTTTTTGGGGTTTATGCACTGTCTTATATTACTGCAATTGTTGTACCTGCAGCGCTCATGCTTGCTTGCTAGTGAAGCTAAGAGCAAGTTGAAGGCCTACTCTGAAGATCATGAGACTGAATTAAGTAAGACTTAATGGAAAGTGAATTGTATCAGGTTACAAAACAACACGGGTCATTTACAAGGAAATACACGCGGACATGCTCTGGGTGCATGCTTCAGAAATGTTCTTCTGGTTGAATTTATCTGTGAGTCAATATCAAAGGACTACTGAGGTGTTATTGTATCAAAGTGGACTTGGGGAGAGAAAATTCGTGCAATGCCAACGGTCAGTCTCGCATCAAGGCATAGCTAGTCCCGTCAAGAACAGATCAGAGCAGTGGCCTCCAAGGTTGTGTAATACTAGACAAGTGGTTACGTTTAATTAAGCCGTCTGCTGATCAAAACTGCAATCATAACAAACGGGCTGAGGAAAAAAATACCTTCTCAATGACACTACTCAACTTAAAGTATCGAGAAAAATACGAATTGGAATACATTAACAGTCAACTGTTAGAGGTCAGTTTATCGTGCAAGATCTCACCCTCAGCGACTTTAAAACTACCTAAGCTTTTGCTACTGAAACTATCTGTCAAAAAACCGTCAATGTATTCATAGTTCGATCGTGCAGTCAACAATAGGCTCGATTTCCGCTGCGCGGGCTCCTTTCCCGAACAGCGGCTGGTAATGAGTCAGCAATAGCACCTTAAAAAACAACTTGAATTCAAAGCTACGTTTAAGCTGAAAAATGCTGCTAGTTTTTTAAAATGCGGGTAAATGCGAATATCATAAAACGTTTGATGAAATGATTTGATTAAACGCTTGATAAGCTAAAACGAATTATTAAAAATCATAAACCTATCGTTCTGGTTTCTTCCCCACCAAAAAATGGTTGATTAGTACTATACTAATATAGCTGCCGAAAGTGAGTTCCAGGAAGGGGTGGTGGGGGGGGGGGGGGGTGGACACGTGCTGTAATTGTTGAAGTGACTGAATGAGTAATCCAGTATTAGAATTATTAGAACAACTAATTAATGTTACCTGAAACACAGAAAATAAGAACCGTGTAACATAGTTTTTTCTGTAAGTTTATGACATCCCAGATAACAAAATAACTAAGTTGTAGATCTGTGTATTATTTTAAATGCACTTTTTTCCGACAACCACTAATAAATCGGTTAACTTTGAATCCATGACTATTCTCCTGATTGCATTTTTTCGATTGGCCAAATCTCGTGACGTAAACCTTCTGATCTAAGATCACTTGTTGATAATGTGTACGCCTGGTTGGTAAATGAGGCAAGGAAGACCAAATCTTGTTTAGTCTCCTTTCCGGCTTGTGAAGCGGCCTGTTCTTTATGACTCTGTTGACAATCTTTACGTCGGCCTTGAAGAAAACAGATGAGCAGAGCGATTGCTGCGACGACTGCGAACATGGCTGCAGCTGAAACAGCAGCGAAAATATACCATGGTACACGTGTGTTATTGGATAGAATACCTGTAAATGAAGAAACAGCTTAGTTAGATATTGTGATGATGATTTTAACTCCGGTCGGCAGTTTTTACCGTACTAAGATATGCAGTGAGAGGTTCGGTGGCTAAATGATTAGGTCGCCCGACTCCAGATCGAACGGTCCTGGGGCCTGTTTCTCGAAGGTCCCGAAAAGATTTCGCACCCGGAAAGCCATAGTAAAATCTCCAACCTCATGATTACAGCGCTGTTTTATTCACATATTCTTAACAGGAACAGAGGTTCCCTTCAAACAAGAAGTTTCAGGCGTATACACCTCTCTGTTTGTAGATACAGATGAACTAAGAATGGCTTTACAGGCCCGAAAAGTTTCCGGGGCTTTCGAGAAACGGGCCCTTAGCCCGTCTCCTTCCCGGGGACACTGCAATTGTGTTGTGTTCGTAGGCAAGACAATTGACTCGTACAGTGCCCCTCTCTACCCTGCTGGTGTATAAACTGGTGCCAGAAAAATTAATGCTGGGGGTAACCCTGCGATGAACTAGCATCCCGTCCAAGGAGGAGTATTAATTCTCTTCTATAATTAGTTGCTTCGTGCTAGATAGAAACTGGAGATATTAGTGCCGAAGGATGGGGCGCATGGCTCGTATGGAGACTAGAGATTGCGGTACCTGAACTATCATCACACTCTTCTTTCACTACAGCAGCAAGATATTGAAGTCAGATCAAACAGATGTTGGTTTTCTGGCTTAGTACTGAGATTATTAGATTCTAAATGTAAATGAGGTAATTTGTTTTTAACAAGTATTTGACGTCCATGAAACCAATTTAAGAAGGTCCTCTCCCTTTCATAAAGCTTGGTTCTCATATCCCGCCGACCTACCCGCGATGAAGTCGTCGGTTCCAACTGACAACGTTCGCGATCTGTTCCAGTGGGTCCCCGGCGCATCTGCCATGGATCGCCGACCTACTGTAATTGGTGCAAAATGCAAATCGAATTGGCGCAATTTTCAACCATTCCACCTGTACAAATGGATCGAATCGTCTTACTGGAGTTGCGTCCGCAGATGATGTTTACATAAAATATTTTTATCGCCGACAATCGCCGACAACCGCCGGTTTGCCTGCGAAGTTGATCCGAGTTCCGGCGGTCAATGCTTGGGACAAATTATGATTCAATGATAAATGTTCACATATGCCGTAACGGTGTCCCAGGCCGTGCCCAGGTATGTCAGCGGCATATGACAACTAGGCTTAACCGTGCCTTCCAGACCGCATGCTAGGATTACAATTGTCCATGAGATATAACGTATGGAAAGAAGTTGTGGCAAATGTTAAGCTTGGCCGAGAGAAATGAGGAAGTTGCTAATCAGTTTTTCGAAAACTGCAGTTGCGACCAACAGGAATAACATCTAAACTCCTCGTGTTGAAAGAGAGTGTTGTCTTGGGTACTCGAGACCGTAGAAATGGGGCCCAAGCAATTTGCTACTTGATTATGACTAGATTCGAAGTGAGCATCTGGGACGCGTACAATTCCTTACGCATTTATGAAAGAAATCAATCCCCAATTGAAGTAAGGATTATTTTAGATAATCCAGGGCTTCAAAAGTGCTAACGACTGCTAGCGATCGCGGATAGCGAATGCCACCACGTCTACCACCCATTACCTTGACGGGCTAGTATAGTACGTGATCATATTTATTTCCAAAAATCTTGAAAACGATTTTGCTAAACGATTTTAAACGACAAGGATATGTTACACTGTTACAGAAAATTAAATTCAAATTAAAGCTAAGGAAAGTAAAGTATTTCAGACTATTTCACATGCACATTTCATCTAAATTAAATGTGCCCGCCGCCACGTACGAAGGTGATTAGAGTGGGACAGAAGTGGCACTAGCTCTAGTTAATAAGAGCATGCCCAAATAACTTAAACCTCCACACGGTTGCCTGCAATTCGCAGTAGGCACACTGAGTTTGGTTCTTGTTACAGATTGTTACGGATTTGAGAATGTTGTTCATTAATGGAGGGCATAACTCAGAGTCAGACGTAACTTTTCCGAGTTGGTGTTGTGGGTGTTGTTGTTGTTGTTGTCGTCTACTGTTAAGCTTGCTAGTATACTTGGGGCAGAACGCTCACCTTTAATTGGCTCACAGCTTGGTTTAGAACCATTCCACCGTCCTTTGTAACAATGAATGGCAGCAGGACCGTTGACATGGAACCCTTCATCACAGTGGAATTGGTAAACCATTCCCCCATCTTCAAAATCGTTTCTCTGCATTGAGCCATTCTGAAGAATATTCCCAATAGGTATACAGCCTGCAAGAACATCAGAGGTGTTCCTTTCGTAGTACATTGCTCATGCCAATTATTAGTTTTTAGAGCAACTGTTTTTCTACGTCTGTGGGTAGGTAAGACACTCAGCTTGGAGAATTATTAGCCATGAATCACGCGAGATTGAAAAATATCTGACCAACTGCCCAACATTATACGTGGGAGACAACACTAACCTTTTGGCTCATAGCTTGGTTTTGAGCACTGACACTGAATGATAGCAGGCCCGTTGAGACGGAACCCTTTATTACATTGGAATTTGTAGACGATTGCTCCATCTTCAGAATAGTGTCTTTGCATTGAGCCATTCTGCAGTGTGCTTTCAATTGGCAAACAACCTGCCAGAATTTGATTTGCACAAGAATATGGTAAGATGGCTGACAAGAATGTTTAGCTCTTTTCATTATTTATACTTTGATAAATTAATATCACAGTGGAATTCGTAACCCATTCCTCCATCTTCGAAATAGTTTCTTTGCATTGAACCATTCTGCAGTGTGTTCTCAATCGGTACACAGCCTGCAAGAATTTGATTTGCTCAGCACAGTTTGAATGTTTCTTTGGAAGTGCTGCTCATGTCAAGTTGTTAAATTAGTGTTCCTGAACGCCCCTATTGGGGAGGGTACTGTCGTGAAATGTAATAATGTCGTGAATTGTAATACCAGTCGTAAATTGTAATTACACTTGTCATGTATTGTAATACCTGTCGTGAAATGTAATAACAAGTGTCGTGAATTGTAATAACATACTCGTCGTAAATTGTAATAACATGCTGTCGTAAAATGTAATAATCCGAGCTGTCGTAAATTGTAATAACACTCTGTCGTCTTTTGTAATAACCTGTGGAGTAGAAGGACTTCATTTCATTGTCATTTTCTATATTCAAAATTCATAATATTGAAATGGCCTTGTAATGGACATCTTCGCAAAAAAATTTACGCTAAAAAAAAATATTGGCATAGTTAAGATTTCGTCGGACACTAGCTATTTTTAGTCAGCCAATGTCCGATAACCGACCGTTTGCAGCACTGACGCTGTCAGGAACGTGTCTAACGGAAAAGAAAACGGTTTATTTGCGGCTAAGAGGACAATTTAATGAGGTCATTACAGTAAAATTACAATGTCATCAAAAAATATCGATGAATTCCTAAGGTTGTAGTGGTCAGAGCCTGGATGTCTTTTGTAGAACACTGAACATTCTTGAGTTGACGCACAAGTTCGATTTTTAAAATCATAGTTTTTGTTAAAACATCAATAGTGTAATAGCATTGGGTTTATTTGGCGAGATAGAACTTTAAAACATTTGCTTAAACTGGACTAAAATTGTAATTGCGATGTATTCTTGTTTGTCTTGAGTGCTAAGTGCTATAATCGTTACGTGTTCCCATCACCTGTTATCATAAAATTAATGGTATGTAAGAGATAGCATTTATGCTTTGAATAAAAGTAAATTGCTGTGCAACACTCCCGTTTTTCTTTTTACCTCCCAACCATGAATATATAATATTGTGCTGACATTTCACCGTCAAAATATCAAATGAAAAAAACTGTACTAGGTCGAAAGCTGTTAAAAATTATTGCCACACGTTTTCGACCGATTGATCATCTTCAGAGTAACTAATCTGCGTGAGCCAAGTATTTTCTTTAAACTTGCTGGTGACATAAGGCTATTTCCCAATCGCAGTTTACATTTCTTTATTGAATGCATAATAGTATCGATAAGCAGCATTGCAATTCACATAAAATCATCATCATCATCATCATCCTCATCCTCACTGTCATCATCACCATCACTACCGTCATCAATTTTAACCGTTATTTGTTGAAAAGACTAAACACGCTTTTTGAAAAAATGCTCGTTCTCAGGTTCACGACCTATTACAAAAAACGACAGGGTGTTGTTACAATTTACGACAGCTCGGATTATTACACTTCACGACAGCATGTTATTACAATTTACGACAGGTGCGTTATTACAATTCACGACACTTGTTATTACATTTCACGGCAGGTATTACAATACACGACAAGTGTAATTACAATTCACGACATTATTACATTTCACGACAATACAATAAACTCTTTTGCTGCGTTTGTGGACAAGGGAAACACTTGGTGAATTATCAAATATGGTAAAGTAACTTCCACAGCGACTCAGCGAGATTAATAAAATTTGAAAACTACGTACCACACCACTATATTCAGGAGATAAATACTCACCTTTTCGCTCACAGCTTGGTTTAGAGCCATTCCAGTGTCCTTCGTGACACTGAATGACAGCAGAGCCATTGAGACGGAACCCTTTATTACACTGGAATTTGTAGAGCATTCCTCCATCTTCAGAATCGTTTCTCTGCATTGAGCCATTCTGCAGGGTATTCTCAATCGGTATACAGCCTGCAAGAATTTGATTTGTACGCGAACACTTTAAGTTCTTTGGAAGTGGTGCTGATGTCATATTGTTAAATGATTGTTCCTGAAAAGCCTCTATCGTTGAGCAGGTTCAATAAAGTATGTTTATTATATGGCCAGCTCCGTGAGCGGGCAAGATGAATCAAATCCTGCGCTGTTATTCGCGGACAAGATGAAGCTATCTTGCCCGCTCGGGACTACCCGCCGTGTCCCGCAAGCAAAATTTCCCCGAAAGCCATATAATAAATCCTTTATTGACCAAGTTTGTTCGGTCAAGATGGCTGGATATTGGCCTCTTTCTTTTTATTACGAGTTTATGGACCTCGACTCCGTCTCGGTCCATAAACTCGCAAAAAAAGAACTTGGCCAATATCCAGCCATCTTGACCGAACAAGCTTGGTCGATAACCCATAAATGTAGTTTTTAAATAAACTACTGCTGCGTTTGCGGACAAGGGAGACACTGACTTGACGAATTATCAACCATGAGTTGATAAATGTCGATAAACGTTACTAAAGGTTACTTTTATGGATGACCCTGGATCAACAAAGTTTTACTGCTAGTAAAGGTAAACTTGCTCCCAAAGCGAGTTTGAAAAAATTGACTTACTACTTACCAATATATTCGGGAGAAAATACTAACCATCTGGCTCACAGCTTGGTTTAGAACCATTCCACCGTCCTTGGTAACAATGAATGCCGGTAGAGCCATTGCGAAGGAACCCTCCATCACAGTGGAATTTGTACAGCATTTCTCCATCTTCAGAATCGTTTCTCTGCATTGAGCCATTCTGAAGTTTATTTTTAATTGGTACACAGCCTACAAGAATTTGATTTTTAAAGAAACACGCTTAAAAGTTTTTCTTTCAAAGAAACTGTTTTACAAGTCGACTGGCTAGTGAAACAATTGACGAATTATCAACTATGAGTTGAAATAGGTGAATCAAAGGGGGGGGGGACATTGGGGGTTGGTGGTTGTAGTATTGCGGTTTTGGACAATTTTTCTTGTGGTATTTCGGTAATTTTAATCTCGAAATGCGGTGTTGCGGTATGCTCCGAAACAACGGGATGCGGTTGTTTAGCTTTTTGGATGGTATTGAAAATTATCCTCCAGGTCCTCCAACGATTTCCGAGTCTTTTCCAGATTCCGACTAGACATCGCCAATGAAACTTTGTTCTCACGGTAACCGAAAATTGCAGTTCCTTGTGTCAAAAGTTATTTTTTATTAATAATATTATTAGCTAACACGTCTATGGATGTTGCTTATTTTGCTTATTTTGTGCAAATCGAAAATTACCTGACTTAACGTTCATTGATATTAACTGTTAATGTTCCCTTTTCACTTGCTTTCTTATTTGCTTTCCTATAAAACTTTCGTAAGGTAGTGGGTGCAATGCGACATCGAGTTTTGCGGTATTTAGCGATTTTTTTTTCTTTTTGCGATATGACGGTATTTGTCGATTTTTTTCTTTCTTTTTTTTTTTGCGGTATTGCCGTGATCATAACTCCCCAATGTGCCCCTCATTAAGATTACTGTAGACGCCTATCTCCAGTTTCTGTAGCATGAAGCGGCTTCAAAACTAAAGACAATCATTGAAAATAAATGAATGCCCCTGCGTAGACCTTCTCAAGTGTTTTTAAGCTTAATATATCATGAAGAGGCTCGCAGCCTCCTCCGCCTACTCACCCGGAGTCTGAGTTTCATTAACAACGGCAATGAGAGATTCCACGGCCTGCTTAGAAGCCACTCCAATGCTGACCTTTCCAGTGGTATGGACATCAAACAGGCATTGCTTGTTTTCGCCACACACGTCCCGAGCCAGCTCGCCCAGGGTTACGTTATCAAACACCAAGTTATCTCGATCCAAGAACATGGGCACATATCCAACATCAAAATAAGACGAGTGATCTTCGCCTTCTTCGTAAGTGAATAACGAATCATTAGCAGTCGTGTCCCCTATGAGAAAAAATAACGGTTAATATGTTTTGTAAAGAATACAAATAATATATGAAAGATCACATATTTGAACTGTGGAGAAACATATGAAGACATGCTTGATCATCGCAGTTATGCACACAACTTAAGCACTTGTGAAATTAAAGCCTGAAAAAAAAAATTTCCTGACCTGAACGGGATTCGAACCCATGACCTCTGCGATACTGGTGCAGTGTTTTGACAACTGAGCTATCAAGCCATCTGGAAGCTGGTCGCATTGTGAGTTCGTAATATACCCGTAGATGATGAAGAGTATGTTTTGTAAGATTATTATTGATAAGTAATACTGAAATCAAGCATTCAGTAGCTGCTAGGGAATGATATAGTATCAAAAATGTTCCTGGTAGAACCCCTAAAAAATACTGAACCTCGTTGCACCGCATATCTTGCACTTTGCAACAGTACGAGCTACAAAGGAGGTTGAATTTAATAATTTAACTCCAAATCAAGCTTGTCATGTATTTCAATCGAAGCACATGGAACAGAATGCGCATAAGTGCGCATGCTCATAATGTCAACCGCTGGCTCAATACACTACAACTCCTCCCCCTTAAGCCAGTCTCGTACCCCAAAAGTTCAACACAACATGCTATTCTTAAAAATAAAGTCAGAGCCCTAGAAATGGGCAGTTCAATGTTCAAAGGTCCAGTCGGGCTGGGGACTTCCTCTCTCTGGTAGGGTATCTTCTAACAGGAACATGTTCAATCTGGCTCGGCGGGTTGCTAACTGAAGGTTTAGCCCCTGGATTGGATGGCTGAAAACACGTTTCCCGTGGGACGGCTTCTGTCTGCTCAGGCGGCTCAGCTACTTGGTCACCATGGCATTCAACAGGGGTCGGGAACAGCAACGGCTGGATAACTGGTGTACGGTTGTCTGCAACAGGAACATTGGAATCTTTGATTTGGTCTGTGTGTCGACGCCAAACTAAGTAAGGCCTAATCTCCACTTCATAAGACAGGGGTCCTAGTTGTGCACGCACAATACCTGGTACCCACTTTGATTTTCCATTGTAACTTCGTGCTATTACTCTCTGGCCAATGGAAAAATGCCGCGTTACAGAACCACCCTTGGCGACAGACTGGTCTATCTGACGGTTGTTTATCTGGACGCTGAGATCTGGTTTTAAAAGGTCCAGTCGAGTGCGTAATCTTCTTCCCAAGAACAACTGGGATGGTGGCTCTCCAGTGGTTGAGTGGGGAGTGTTCCGATAAGCCAGCAAAAATCTTGCCAACTTAAGATTCAAGGATTTCACTTCAGTTTCGCTCTTCATCGCACTTTTGAAGCTCCCCACACCGCGTTCCGCCAGCCCGTTGGTGGCAGGGTGGTAAGGTGCTGACGTGATGTGTTTGATTCCGTTTCTCTTAAGGAACTGCTGAAACTCTTCTGATGTAAATTGCGATCCGTTATCGCTTACCAACTGGGCTGGTATTCCATATCTGGCAAATAATTTCTGAAGGACTTCAATGGTCTTCTCTGAGGTTGTACTAGTCATTCTCTCTATCTCTAGCCATCTTGAATGTGCATCCACTACCACCAAGAACATGCTGTTGAGGAACGGACCTGCAAAATCAATGTGAATTCGTTGCCAGGGGGACGAAGGCCACTCCCATGCGTGTACTGGTACTGTACTGGGCTCTCTCTGTGTTAGTTGGCAACCTGAGCAGGACTTAACCGTCAGTTCAATTTCCTTGTCGATTCCAGGCCACCAGATGTAACTTCGGGCGAGGGCCTTCATCTTCACGACCCCCATATGTCCCTGATGCAGTTCCTCGAGAACTTGAGGGCGCAACTTTGGAGGTACTACGACTCTTATTCCCCACATCAGACAGCCTGATTGTAATGTGATCTCATCTTTGCGAACAAAAAAGGGGTTGAGTGCAGGAGCAGTGTTGTGTGGCCAACCTTTGCTGGTCATCTCATACACTTGAGCCAAAACAGGATCTCTCTGGGTTTCTCGTCTAACGTTATCCACTGTGACTGGCAGTGGATCAAACTGCATCAAATTAAATACACCCACAGGGTCGACAACTTCTTCATCTCTGGATTCCTTTACGAGTGGAAGGCGGGAAAGACCATCGGCATTACTGTGAACTTTAGTGTTCTTGTATTCAATGGTGTAATCATAGCCCGCCAGGAACAAGGCATAACGTTGCAGTCGAGCTGCAGTGACCACAGGGATGCTTTTCCGCGGATGAAAGATTGACGTTAAGGGCTGATGATCTGTGTACAATGTGAAAGAGCGGCCAAACAAATACATATGGAACTTCTTTACCCAACTTCTTTATTGACAAGGCTTCTTTGTCAATCTGTGCATACTTTTGCTCAGTTTTGGTGAGTATCCTTGAAGCAAAAGCTATGGGTCGCTCGGTACCATCGTGCATCACGTGAGATAGCACCGCTCCAATACCGACAGGGGATGCATCACAAGCAAGCCTTAGTGGTAGGCTGGGATCATAATGCGTTAAAACTTGCTCTGACATGATCATTTCTTTAACCTTGTGGAATGCTATCTCGCACTGTTCTGTCCATTTCCACTAATGATTCTTCTCCAAAAGTTGTGTCAGGGGATGTACTACTGTCGATAGGTTAGGCAAGAACCTGTGATAGTAATTGATTAGCCCGAGAAAAGATCTCACTTCAACTACATCGTTTGGACGTGGCGCATTCAATACTTCTACTTTCTCTGCTGACTTGTGTAGGCCATCTTTGTCGATGTCATGTCCACAATAAGTTATCTTCTCCTTGAAAAACTCACATTTTGCCTTGTTTGCTCTCAACCCATGAAGCTGAAGCCGTCGTAGAACTTCTTCTAAGTTAGCCAGATGTTCTGCATTATCCTTGCCAGTAATGATCATATCATCAAGGATACAGCTTGTGCCAGATGTTCCTTCCAGCACTTGATCAATGGTGCGCTGCCAGATTGCAGGTGCTGATGTGATGCCAAACACCAGTCTGTTGTACTGAAACAGGCCCATGTGTGTGTTGATGGTGAGGTATTTCTTGGAATCTTCTTCCATCTCTAGTTGGTGGTATGCCTGAGGAAGGTCAATCTTTGAGAATTTCTGCCCACCACTAAGCTTTGCAAAGATATCTTCAATGCGGGGTAAAGGATACTGCTCAGCTTGTAGTTCTGGGTTCACTGTGTCTTTGTAATCACCACAAATTCTGACAGACCCATCTTTCTTTGGGACAGGTACAATGGGCGTTGCCCAGTCGCTCCACTCAACTTTCGTGAGAATACCTTCATTCTGAAGTCTTCTCAGTTCTTCTTCAACCTTGGGCCTCAAGGCGTAAGGTACGGCACGAGCTTTGCAGAAATGAGCTTGGCTATCTTCTTTGAGGGTTAGCCTTGCCTTAGCTGATTTGAATGTTCCCAGTTTATCTTCAAAAACATCAGAGTATTTGTCTAGCATGGTCTGCAGACGTTCGTTAGCAATTGGTGGGGTTTGTGAAGCTTTCAGTGATTTAATAGCATACCAATCCAGGCGTATCTTGTAGAGCCAATCCCTTCCCATCAACACAGGGCCCTTATTCTTAACCACATACAGATCCAACAGTAAAGGTTGCTGACTTTTGTACTCAACATTTGTCTTAAGCACTCCCAGTGGAACAATGCTTTCCCCCGTGTAGGTTTTCAACATTAGTTCAGTTTTATGCAAGGGTTTGTCGTTACATTTCTCCTCGTACAAATCATGTGGAATGATCGACACAGCCGAGCCTGTGTCCAGTTCCATTTTCAACGGTTTCCCTTCTACTTTCAGATCTACCCAGATTACATTACTGCTCGGTTTCCTCACATTGTGTATCTTCATGCTTCCTAACACATCTTCAAATTCATCGCTTTCACTGTACTGAACAGTATGGACTTGAGTGTTTTGTGGTGTTTTGAGTGGTTGCTTTGGCTTACCTTGTCGTCTCGAGTTACAAACTCTGGAAATATGGCCCACCTTCCCACAATGATAACATGTCTGGTCCTTGAATCTTCAATTGTGTGATGCGTGCGAGTCTCCTCCGCATCGATAGCAACCCTTAGTCGTGAGGTTCGGTGGCGGCGGCGGTGACGGTGGCGGTGGCGGTGGTTTGCTATTATCTGAGATCTTGTCAACTCGAGGTTCTGCGTGCAGCTCACTGTGCAATTCCGAAGCATCACGAACGGCAGTTTCCATCGCTACGGCTATCTCCAAAGCCTTGGAATATTTCAGTTTTGCTTCTGAAAGCAAACGCCTTTGTATCTGCATATTTTGAAGGCCACAGACCAATTTATCCCGTGAAGCTTCGTTAAGGTTGGCGCCAAAATTGCAGTGAGTCGCTAGTTTCTTCAGTTCTGCTACGTAGGCCAACACGGTTTCTCCTTCTCGCTGATTTCGTTTGTAAAAACGAAAGCGTTCTGCTATTTCCAATGGTTTAGGACTTAAGTGTTGCTGAAGGGTCGTGACGATCTCTTGGAAGCTCTTCGTGGCTGGTTTTTCCGGTGAAAGAAGGTCCCTCAACCATGTGTACGTTTTGATGCCGATCAAGCTTAACAAGGTTGGCACTTGGCGGTTCTCATCGATGTTGTTTGCTAAGAAAAACTGTTCTACACGTTCCGCATAAGTTTCCCATTTCTCTTGTGTCTCATCAAAACTCTCTATCTTCCCGATAGCAATCATATTTCCAACGTTTTCCTACGACTTCATCCTCGTCGCCACTGTCATGTATTTGGTTTATTTCAATCGAAGCACATGGAACAGAATGCGCATAAGTGCGCATGCTCATAATGTCAACCGCTGGCTCAATACACTACAAAGCTCACTTTTTAATTACGTCTAAGGGGAAACAACTGAAGCATCCCACTCTATCGTGTAAAACCAGGAGCCTCCTGGTAAAACAACATAAACGTCTGCCTCATATAAGCTCTGTAAGTTTTTTTTTTCCGCTAGACTGATCTTTGACATAACTAGAGAGTATATTCTTAGAAACCGATTAAAAACGCGAATGGGATATTATTTCGAATCAAACCAAATCTGTTTTAATTCTGACCTTGGTAAAGTTTTTAGTTGCCAGGATTTTAGGGAACAAGTTTAACTTATTTTTGATGGAATTTTTTCAAGTAATGCAATGTAAAATGTGATGTAAAATTGAGTGGATGGTTTTTTACAGGGACAGCCTCTTCAGTTTAAGATTTTAATATGTTTAACCCTGGTTACTCACCCGTTTTTACTAAAATATTTATATTTAAATTTAAAAAATAGCTCGAATAAAACACACGCGCTGCTTATTGACTAAAAATAGTGTTTCTGTATCTCGATAGAAACACAGAAAAGTTGTCGTAGAAACGCAAAAGGTTTTCTATTTCTTAATGTTACACGCGTCATATTTAGCTAACAAAGTTGACCAAACTCGTAGTGAATTCTGGTTTGGCTTGAATTAGTTTCCAGGAAAGTTCCGTTAGGGAGCAGGAATTCTTTATCTTGATCTCTGTCCCAGAATCCTAGTACGCCACTAGGGTTTCCTATAGTATGGGGAAATAGTTAAAGCAAGATATTTAACGATTAGTAAAAGACTTTGGGAGTGTGGCTGCACGTAGGTACTCTCGTGTCAAACACGTGTAACTGCTAGGGCTAGGACTAAGTGTTGGACTAATAGTACCAGGAAGTTTTTAGTCCGCCACAATTCAACGTAATCTAAGACAATTCATCAGAGACCATTAACACCATGAAAGAACCAACATAAAAGCATTTTCAAGAACGTGTCTAAGGGAAAACCAGGTAGAACCAGACAGGAGATGATACAGCTTAAATCACCGAAAATGGCCATTTGACACCCATTTATGCAAAAGTTTTATTCGATAAGCTGTCTTTTATGAAGTTTTTCGAAAGCAAGAAAGGTCACGTGAAAAGCGGCAATTTTTCAATTTATTTTATCATGGATGGTGAGCGGCCATCACTAAAGTTCTCAAATGAGCATTTTTGTAAGGGCCCCCTTTAAGGGAAAAATATTCCGACCTCCTCTTAGCTTGTTGCCATAATATTCACTCACCAAACCCAACATTTGCGCCATTTTGAGCCTGGTTTTCTTGATGGACATAAAGTGCTACTATGACGAAAATCGCATCATTCAAATCTGAGCCATTTTAAGACATAAACAAGTAGTCTGTAGAGGAGTAAAAATGCTGTTTACTATTTTCAAATATCTCTTTCCGTTCCAGAGATATTCAAGCTTTTTAAATATGTAAATTAGCTAAATGATGACGTCATACACTCAACCGAATTTTAATCATTTTAATCAAAATATGATAAACAAGGATATTTCAGTCAATTTGGGTCAGAAATTTTTGATTTTTTACAGTAAGATTTGACTAGAGGTGCTCCGCAATATGAGCTTAACAATTATTGCTACCATGGCAACATACTGGGTTCCAGACCTCCACGATATCAAAGGCTTTTCTGACCACTTTAAACGTTCTACATTGATATTTCCCAATGATGCCTCATCTGCATGATCCAGCAAGCATCTAAATATATACGTTAGGTTGAGTTCATGGCCTTGTTTAATGTTTTCCAAGCTTAAAATCACTAAAATATTGAAATCAGGCTAGAGGGAACTGGAAAAGAGTGGGTTGCCATGGGAACAGAAATTTTCAAAGCTGTAGGTGTGTTGCATTTAGAACTATTAGCCTACCAAGTTTCAATGGTTTCTGCTGCAAATTGACCAAGATAGCGCTGTTTATATACTTGATGTAATACTTGATTGAGTGTATGACGTCATCAGTCATCTCATCTGCATATTTTACTCATTTTTCAAACTTAAATATCTCCGGAACCAATGCGGGTATTTGTAAATGGTAAACGGCGTCTTTAATCTTTCGTAGAATTCTTCTGTGATTAACCTAAAAATTCAAGGGGTAAAAGTTTGATCATAGTAGCGCTTCAAAACAATATTACTACTTGCTGCCAAACCCTCATTTCTGTCAGAAAAGCAGAAATGTATCATTTTCTACTTCGCAGCCAATTTCCCTGTGAAAATTCTAGCCAGCAAAAACATCATCAGGCCACATCTCCATCTTCAGAGTAGGAGAGAGAAGATCCTGGGGGACGAGTTTGAACAATCCACAAAAAAAGTTCAAAATAGCGAGTAAAGCACACGGGAAATACCCTAATTTCCGCATTTGTTAAGACTAGGAGTCGCCCTGGGTTTTCCAGACCTGAGCAAACAACCGGCTGGGAGCAGATATAGCGAGGAGTAGAACCGTTGCCTGCCCCTGTACCTAATACTGTTAAAATTAAAGTGAACGGAAAATAGCGATGAAATGTCGTACCCACCCTTAACCATTGGAGGTACCAGTAACATCATTTGTAAAATTCTTTCAGCTTTCTCAATAGTGACTGATATTCCAGAATCAAATATGTCGGAGTATTTGGATGTGTTGTTGTATTTTAAAATAATGACGCCGTTAAAATCCATCATCAACTGTTCATGAAATTCTATCAGATTTCCATTCACCAACACTTCTCTTTCGTTACGACCACCAATGTGGAGCTGAAAGGAAAAAAATCCTTTGACATATCCACGTGTCTTTTAAGTTGGCCAGTTACCAAAACCATTTTCAACTTGGTAAGGAACACCAAAGAAATTCTGGTTGGAGCTTTGTCGGGATGATATCATATGTACTATAAAGAAGCCATTCCCATGACGCGTTTCATTAAGTAAAATAAAGAAATAAAGAAATATATCAATTAACCCTAACCCTAAGACTCCCCTGGGAGTGGGCTTTTTAGGGCCAATGGAAACAGACAGCGAAACAAGCAAACAATGTCAACGTGGTTGCTGAAATCCCAACTTACAGAAGGCAAACCATTTACGGTACTGATCATGAACGGGGCTTGAACCCGTGACTTCTGAATTTCAGGAACGACGCTCTACCCCCTAAGCCATACTGCCCTCCAATTAGGAGTGGAAATTGACGAGCAAAAACAGAGTAACAGAGAGGTCGTGGCATTTTGTGAGCTAATTTTGGGTTCTTTCAAATTTCTAGTCGGAAACGACGCACAATTCAACAGCGGAATCTTAGTAAAAATAGAACTGTAACCAGGATAAGACATATTGGAATAAGAGCGTTCTCTGGTTAAAAATATATTAAAAACATAAGCTTTCGGCTATCAGTCTATAGCCTTTAACGAATGAAAAATGTGGCGCGCAAGCGAAAATATATACGAATGGGGTGCGAAAAATTGAGAATAAAAACAAGCGTGAAAAAAAGCAAGAAGATAAAATGTAAATGAGGCCTGATTACAATAAAATAGAATATTGCCTAGGCAACGGTTTTGAGTTGTTATCCGCGTCGACGGTTTTTGCTGTGTGCCAAGATTCTAGTGTTTTTCGAACGCGGTAATTGCCTTTGTCAATGACACAAGCATTGTCGAAATCAGTGGAGTGATTGTTTTGCCACGCATGGTTGGCAACATTAGAGCCATTTGAATAGTTCTTCAAGTTTCGTTCATGTTCCTTTTTTCAGGTTTGGAAGCATCTTCCGGTTTCTCCTATGTACTTCCAAGGGCAGTCTTTACATGGAATTTTGTAAACAACATTACATTGAAAATCTGAGGGTTGTCTGAACTTTGGTGACGGGAATTCTTGTTGAAGGGTTTTAAGTGGTTTGTTGACAACTCGGATATCATTTTTGCGGAGCAATCTTGTGAGGGGCTCGGTTAGGCCGCTGATGTAAGGGAGACATGCAAAACCCTGGTACGTATTAGATGGATCAGCCCATTTGAAGAACATAGAAACCAGTTCTTCTGGTGGAGGAACTGAAGATGGGGGTGGCTTCTTATTGAGGATGTTAGAAATAACAGCTGGTGGGTAACCATTAGCTTCTAACGCGGCCCTAACATGATTGGTTTCACGTGTTTTTCCTTCAAAGCCACCCCCATCTTCAGTTCCTCCACCAGAAGAACTGGTTTCTATGTTCTTCAAATGGGCTGATCCATCTAATACGTACCAGGGTTTTGCATGTCTCCCTTACATCAGCGGCCTAACCGAGCCCCTCACAAGATTACTCCGCAAAAATGATATCCGAGTTGTCAACAAACCACTTAAAACCCTTCAACAAGAATTCCCGTCACCAAAGTTCAGACAACCCTCAGATTTTCAATGTAATGTTGTTTACAAAATTCCATGCAAAAACTGCCCTTGGAATTACATAGGAGAAACCGGAAGATGCTTCCAAACCTGAAAAAAGGAACATGAACGAAACTTGAAGAACTATTCAAATGGCTCTAATGTTGCCAACCATGCGTGGCAAAACAATCACTCCACTGATTTCGACAATGCTTGTGTCATTGACAAAGGCAATTACCGCGTTCGAAAAACACTAGAATCTTGGCACACAGCAAAAACCGTCGACGCGGATAACAACTCAAAACCGTTGCCTAGGCAATATTCTATTTTATTGTAATCAGGCCTCATTTACATTTTATCTTCTTGCTTTTTTTCACGCTTGTTTTTATTCTCAATTTTTCGCACCCCATTCGTATATATTTTCGCTTGCGCGCCACATTTTTCATTCGTTAAAGGCTATAGACTGATAGCCGAAAGCTTATGTTTTTAATATATTTTTAACCAGAGAACGCTCTTATTCCAATAAGCGGAATCTTAGTTAAAATAAATACTGGTTTCTAACTGGTCGATTTTGGTACCATACATATCAGTTACCTGCACAACATCTGAGCCATTTTCTTTCATTGCAAACGCTTTATAAATTGTAGCACGGCTGTTGCTGCCATCATCATTGATCAGAAGCTGCATTCTTCCTTGGAGTTGGAAGTCAGGGCCTGCTACCTGGAGGATTTGGTACTGTCCGTACCCATTAAAGGTGTATTCCACTCCATCAAGTGTAATCATGTGAGGATCCCCGAATCCAGTAGCTATATTGCGCAAATAAAAATCAGTATTATTTTTCATTGTAAAATGATTGCAAAAGCTCATACCTACTCCAATAAGTAGCTAACGGACGGATGTTCAAAATTTGATGCAGAACTGTTTCGGGACACTTCAGTGAACCTAGTTTTAACAGCCTGCCACAGTTTCCTGCAAAGCTCACTAACAAAGCGTCCAAGTTCATGGGTTCGACTTCTGTTGGGGGAATGCAGGAGAAGGCTTTTCTCTCTCTGAGTAGCTTGTGACACTGAACCAAACGTAGCTTACATCAGTCCTCTTTTCACGTGTTTTCTCTTTCAGCCATCTTTTGTTTTGTTGTCTACTTTTAGGGACTTTTTTTACTCGAAGTGCCCGTCTGAATTTTCCTAGTGGGAAAAATAATATTTATGTTGGATTACCTGGTCTTGGAGGTTCGTAATTGGAGCCATCATCTGAAGGTCATTTTTCAAAGTATTTTTCACAGTTGTCGGAAAACAGACAGCAATCCAAATATGGCACAAGGTCATGGAAGAAATGAGAGAAGACTGGTAGTCCAGCCTCAACTTGAAATCGGTCCAGAGACCCTCCGTTTTGCGCACCAACCATTAAGTTTCCCTGTTCGTTGTAGCAGCATTGCTTTCCTGCACCTTGGTTGCTATGTGTTACATATTTATGACACAGACGCCATTTTGGGTCTACATTCCAACCACGTTGTTTAATGTCATTGGTTAAACAATAACTCAACACATGCACAACTATGCATAATGGTCAGCGGTATTCTCATATATAACATTCCCCTCCTTTACATTACAATCAAAGAAACAAATGAGGAGAATAAAATAAAATAAAAGAACAATCAACTCAACATTAATCAAACAGTGTCTGTCATTGTTCACGTTCCAAGAACTGTCTTTTGTTCCAGAACAACTTGTTACAGGTCTAGTCTGATTGGTTTTTTGACTAGTCTTCCACTTCAAGTCGTATACAAGGGCGGGTCTTTAGCTTCCACTATGTCTGATGAAGGTGGCACATCACCGGCTGGGATTTCCTCATCAGCTGAGGGATTTAAGTGGTATTCCTGTGGTGAGCGCTCCGTTTGTGGGCTTGCTGGGAATGTGGTTGCTGCATGTGTTTTGTCTGGCTCAGGTTCTGTCTGCTGATTGATGTTTCCATGACGTTTCCGATATCCCATATGAGACTTTGTTGGGTCGTTCCTTAGAGCCACTCGATTACGTCTGATTCTTTGGCCGCCTACCTCTACTACATATGATCTAGGCAAGACATGTTTCTGCACTACTGTTGCCGCTCTCCATTCCTTTGACCCTGGCTCCGGTTTTACTCTGACTTGATCACCCGATCTGAGTGGTGGTAGCTCTTTGGTGCCCTGGCGGTCATGGTAGTACTTTTGCTTATCCTTGCCATGTTTCATTCTTGCCTTTATCTTCTGGATGCTGTGTTTTTCAGGCTCCAATAGACCACGTGCCATTGGTAGTGTTGTTCGTAACCTGCGTCCCATAGAGAGCTGTGATGGGGACAGGTCAATTCCTGGAAGTGGGGACGCCCTGTACTCTAGGAGTGCTTTTCTCTTGTCTCTGTTCTTTCTCCATAGAGACTTCACTGTTTTAACTGCGGCTTCCGCCTCTCCATTCGCTTTGGGGTATTTTGGGCTTACTAGAACATGTTCAAAGCTGTAACTTTTGGCAAAGGTCTCAAATTCTTTGCTTGTGTACTGGCTGCCGCAGTCAGTGACTAGTTTTGGTGGGATGCCATGTCGACTGAAATGTTCTTTTAGGACTTCAATGGTCTCCTGGGATGTGAGATCCTTCAGTTTGGTCACCTCAATAAACTTAGAGTAATAATAAACTAGCAACAGGTAATGTTGACCTTCAAAGGCAAATATGTCTGAAGCGGCCATTTCCCAAGGCAGGTCTGGGACAGGGCTTGGTATCAAAGGCTCTTTCTGCTGTGCAGGGGCATAGTCATGGCACGTGGTACAGTCCTTGACTTTTTCTTCTATCTGTGCACTCATGCCGGGCCAGTGAAGGGCTTCCCTGGCTCTTTGCTTACACTTTACGATTCCCAGGTGTGTTCCATGTATTGTCTCCAGCATGGCTGGCCTCATCGACGGGGGTACTACGATTCTCATTCCTCGGTAGATTACTCCATCTAGTACCGCAAGCTCATCACGTGTGTCCCAGTATTGGCGGATGCTGTGTGGGACTTGTTGCTTTGTTTCTGGCCAACCGGCTTGAATCATAGCATACAGCTCATGGAGCTCATTCGCTGTGTTTTGTTGGAGTTCTGCATACTTTGGTTCGGAAATCGAGATTCTTTCCAACATGTTTACTTGTATCTCTTCTTCTTCCGGTGGTGCCTCATTTAGACTTGCTCGGCTGAGGGTGTCTGCGAGGACTTGCTTCTTGCCTGGAAGATATTCCACTTTTAGATCATAGCCACTCACTTTCAGCATCATTGCCTGCAATCTTAATGGTGCTGTTGCCATGGACTTGCGCAGTATCATTTCTAGGGGTTTGTGGTCAGTCTGGACCAAAGTTGTTTTTCCCAGAATGTACTCCCTGAATTTCTGAGTACTGAACACGACTGCCAGCATTTCCTTCTCTATTGGCGCCCAATTGAGCTCTGATGCTCGAAGTTTACGGGATGCATAGGCTATCGGCCTTCCCTCTTGCAGTAGGACAGCACCCACTGCGCTCTTGCTAGCGTCACATTGTATGGTCACATCTTTTCGGACATCATAGTAGCCTAACACTGGAGCTTCACAGCACATATCCTTAAGCTTCTGAAACGCAGCTGCTTGTGGCTTGTCCCAGTGGAAAAGTACATCCTTTCTGGTTAGTTCCCGCAGTGGTGTTTCGACTTCTGCTAGCATTGGGAGGAATTTGGCCAGATACTGAATAGATCCCAGAAACCGACGGACATCTTCTTTCGTTTCAGGAGGTGGCATATCCTTCATAGCTCTTACTTTTTCTGGATCTGGTTCGAGGCCTTCTGCTGAGATAATGTGGCCCACATATTGAACTTGCTGTTTTCGTACTCTGACCTTCTCAAAGTTCAGCTTAAGGTTGTAGGTTCTGGCGCGGTTGAGAACTGCCTCAAGGACTGAATCATGGTGGGCGATGTCACGTCCAGCGATGAGTATGTCATCCATAATGGCGTATGCGTGATCAATATCCTCCAACATTTCATCCATGGCCCTTTGGTACAGCTCTGGAGCTGATTTGATTCCAAATGGTAGCTTTAACCATCTGTATCTGCCAATTGGGGTGTTCATCGTTGTCAGTAGACTGGACTCGTAGTCTAGTTTTATCTGGAGATACCCACTTTTAGCATCAAGGACTGTGAGGTATCTTGGCTGCAATTTCTTCTACAGTGGGGATTGGGTAATGCTCCCGTTTCACTGCTTTATTAAGATCACCTGGGTCAAGGCAGATCCTGATCTTCTCACCTCGACTTGAAACTACCATAGAGTTAACCCAGTCAGTGGGCTGTGAAACTTTGGCTAGGTGTCCTTCCTTTTCCATTTCCTTAAGCTTGGCAATGATCTTGGGAAGGAGTGCTGCGGGTTGTCTGCGAGGCCCATGCACCACTGGTGTTGCTTTGGGGTCAATCTTAATAGAGTAAGTTCCAAGCATGGCTCCGGATGCACTTTGTAGGTCTGGGTACTGGTCAAGTAGTTCCTTTAGGTTTGGATCTACATGTGCCTGTAACTTATGTACCTGCTGAACCAAGTTGAGTGCTTGACAAACTTTGCCTGACAATATTGGCTACTGCTTACTATCTATGACATAGAAGTTCATATTTAACTCCCTGTCCTTGAATCTTATGGGAAGAGTGACATAACCTTTGGGTGTGATTCGGTGTTGGCTGTATGACACCAGGGTCTTCTTGGTTTGTTTGATCTGGGCACTGGGTGCTACTTGCTTGAGCTGAGTAGTGTTAATTACACTTGCATAGGCACCAGTGTCAAGTTGACAATGCAGGGTACTGTTGCCCACTTCTACAACCTCCCACCATTCGTCATTTTCACATGTTTTCTGCCTGTCAGTGATACCATTCATTTCTAGGCTTGCTACATGTAGTAGTTGTACATCCCTGTCAGGACCTTCCTCATCACTAGAAAAGTCTTCTCCAGGTTGGACCATTTCATGCAGTAAGTTTACATTGCTTTTCTTGCTTCTGCAAACTTGGGCAAAATGTCCAATTTTTTTGCACTTGTTACATGATTCATTTCTGGCTGGGCATTTTTCCTGTGGCTTGTGGGCATTGAATCCACACCTATCACATTTTTGAACTTGGTCATGTTTCTTCTTGGACGAGCCATTCTTCTTAGACGAGCCATTCTTCCATGCAAGTTTATTGACCTCCACTTTCGGGTCTTCATCAGACATCACTTGCATTCCATCCTTGGTCGCTTCGAACATCCGACCGATGTCAATTGCCATTTCCAGGGTAAGGTTTTTACTTTTCTCCAAGCAGCGTTACCTTACTCGTTCGTACAGAAATTTGCATGCGATGGCGTTCCGGATCAACTTATTCGACTCTGTCATGTCCAGACCACGGGTCAGGAGCTTAAGATCGGTGACAAAGGAGTCAAACGTTTCCCCTTGTAACTGGCGTCTTCGATCAAATTTAACTGCCGCTATAATTGGGTTCTTCTTTGCTTCGAGGTGTGCTTTGAACTTTCCGACTACTCTTTGGAGTATGTCTTTTTCATTTACATTTTGTGCACTTTCTCCAGATCCAACTTGCACAGTTTCCCATTGGAAAGTGAGGTAAATTTCTCGGCCTTTGTCGCCGACGAAGCTCACAAGGTTGCATATTTTCTCCTTCTCCGTGCATTTGCTGAGCGGTCCTCCGAACGTGAATTCGCAATGTTGATAAAACCTTTCCCATTCTTTACTCAGGTCCGCAGCGGCCCAGTTCATTCTTGGCCAGTTGAACGACGAATTGGCGTATCCTTCGGCCATCCTGATGTGTTTGGCCCTTTCCGTGGCGCTCGAAATCCCACTATTTTGACACCATGTTACATATTCATGACACAGACGCCATTTTGGGTCTACATTCCAACCACGTTGTTTAATGTCATTGGTTAAACAATAACTCAACACATGCACAACTATGCATAATGGTCAGCGGTATTCTCATATATAACAGTATGAATTGAAAACACATGGAAGGCGTTTCTGATTCTAGTGTAAAAATGCAGCGCAGTCCACTCGAATACAATGAACTCCAATAACTTCGAATAAGTTCGTTAAACCCGGCACATCACCTGTTGTTGTTGTTGTTTTTGTTTTGTTTTTCTTCTTTTGCCCCAAGGGCTAATTCTAGCTAGACGAGCATTTTGGTCCTCTGAGGCAAGTAAACGTTATGTTAAGTGGTGCCCGAGGAGGCACAGTTTACTCTCCAAACCCATTTTTGACGCTTTGAAATATCAAAGTTATAAAGTCACACCAGGTTCAGCTGCAGCAGTATCTAACCACGAGTAGGTATGTCAAAAAACAGTTCTGAGAGCAAACTTTTACCCATTCAGAACGAGCCTTTTTTGGTGTTTTGAGACGAGAGCTGAGGGCTTTTGAGGCTCACCCCTTTAACACTAGTAGTCGTAAAAAAATTCATGTCACGTCGATTACACGGAATGATGACGTCATTTACCGTAGAAATGTCGTTATTATTCCCGAATAGCAACCATCTTCGATGCTCTGTTTAGGATTTCTTGATTTTCACAAAAGGTCGAAAGCCACAAAAAATGGCTTAACTGATAAAACTGATAAAGAAAGCCAATATTGTCAAAAAAACAGAACTAAACCTTACCGCAAAATACAATTCCCACGGGAACATAAGCACACAACGACATGTCATACCAACCTCTTTCCTGTGCATTAATAGGAAATGTCACCAAATCTGGCGTTCAATGCTGTGGCCCTTTTAAAGTGAAAAGCACTCAAATTTGGTGCGGGCCTCAGAAGTCTCCCCCATCCCGCCGTCTTGATGAGGTAAAAGAATTAAGCCAAACGGAAATTTCCACCAGTTAATTGTGTCCTGGCATGTAACACTTTAATTTATGTTAATTCATCTGCGCGGACATTCCCTGAAATAATTTTGCTCCCTCGATTAAATGATTTTTTAGTTGTTGTTGCTGTTGTTGTTGTTGCTTCTGTTGTTGTTATTATTTACCTGAAGCAGTGCGTGGCTTTATAATGATACCGCACACAGTGTTCCTCGGCAGCAGGATTGCAATATTCATCCGCCGTGAATCGCCCACGGTCAGCCATCGCTTGCAGAAGCGTTTGTGGACAAGGAAGGAAAGAAGGGTCATCTGCAACGATAGTAAACGAAGAACAACATGAATTCAGATAACACAGCAACATTAATTAAATATATATTTTTGCTAAACATTGAGCTTTATCCCAAAATATTTCTGAGTTTATGTGAACCCCTTCACACCACTAATACGTCTTAAACTCTATTTTTGCTCGAGCTCAACCAACATTCCCGCACACAATTCACCTTTCGTAAGCTTTCAAAGAGCTGGTCTTCTTTACTTACTCGACAGGGTAAAAGTACAACGTACAACGTTTGGGAAATTCCTTGTTTTCACTCGTCTACAAACCCAGAATTTTTTTTTTCCTTTTTAACAGATCATGAAGTGTTTGAAAGCGAACTGCGCGTGTAAACAACTACTTCGAAAAAGACATCTCTTCCGTTCCGTATTCATACGGGCACATATTAACGGCCTCACAGCTCAGCTGGATTTTAAATGATGTGTTTTACCTGTATATAACTTTAGGGGAGGCTGAGTTTTGTGCCAGTGCAAGCATCGTTCATTACCAAACTGATAGCTGATCCAGGAAAACAAATCGCTCCAGATCCACTCGGCCGGGGAATTACGTACTGAGACTTTGTTCAGTCTTTTTCATCATCACTAGTGCAATGAAACGACCGTCCCCAGCACTAGCTCTGAAAAATAATGATCATGTTAGCTAAAACATTCTAAAAGTAACAAAAACATTATCCAAATAAATCGATTAAACGAATCAATCTACAAGCAGTTATGTGTTCCTCGATTATCTTCGATCACCTTCGTCGGACCCTCCATGGGACAGCAGTAGACCTTGAGCCCAAACGTTTCATACTTTTAACCTACCTCTGCAGATATATATGTTACGTGTATGATTCTATGATTTATTGTTGTTTTGTCGCGTCGTCATAATGCTTTATAGGATCTGCACAAATCAAATCCGGATCAAAGTTCAAAGCATACCCTATTTGAGACCAAAATGGTAGGAGTCCAAAATTTTCAAAATCTTTACCCAATTTCAGACCAACACGGCACGAACCCATATCCTTTAGGGGTTGCTACATAGCTGTCATATGAGTACCCCTTCAGGATACGTTATCCTCACAAACAAGTAAACGTTTATTTACCAGACTGCTTCTTTACTGACTAGCTACTTACAGGCCCATCCTTCAGCCTGAGGGACATAATAACAAAGTGAGCATGGCACTATTGATGGCTTGTTCTCCAGGGAACTTAAGAAATATTACAGTCCTTACGTCTCGTGATGGAACGGTGTTTTAAAACAGTCAAACAGCGGTCCTAACAGGGCTAACAACATATGGATATCTCTCCCTTGACCTTTTCCTTTTGGTACAATAAACTGACATTGTCCAGTGTTAGCCTGCTCTGCCACCAAAGTGAACATACTGTCAAAAACCACGTCGCTTGTCCTCATGAAAAAACGTGCTAATTGGACAAACACTTTCTGATTTTCAATTCCAAGGTGATCTGGATTCCACGTGGTCTGCAATGGATTCTGTTCTTGCCACATGTTTGCAAACAGCCTAACAACGCGAAGCGTGAACCTGTTGATGTTTACTGCAAGAAACAACTGCTGTCGGTACAGTCCAAGAAGGTCAGTTATTTAAAAGGCTTCCGGCGTTCGGTTTCTCACCAAGTTACCCCTAAGGCTTGATTAGGGAAGCCCGTGAATCGCGGGATTCGGGACTGAGGCCCTGAGTCCGGGCTCTTCGCGCTGACCTAAAGAAAAGCGGGCTCTGGAGACAAAGTCCAAGTACGCATACACTCTAAACGTTAAATCACCAGCGACACACACGATGACAACTGAAACGTAACTCTTGTTCTTCAAAGGAGTGTGTCCTTGGGATAAGGAAAAGAGACACTACTAAGATTTTCAACTCAAAAGGTCAGTGATCGATAGTACAAGGTGAAAATATGACAGAGAATAGGGTGCTATTACAGAGAATCACAAAGTGTGCGCGTGTGCGGCTACCAATTATTTAGTCAAGGAAACTAAATTTCGGTCAATTGATCTGAACTGCTGGCGATCAACGTAATCACTGCGTTTACGATTCTTAAATGCCTTGAATACGAGTACTTGAAAACATTTTTGGTCCAAGGGCGACAGCAGTCATTTTGAAAATTCTCCATCCTTTGAAATATCCTGGACTTGGAGTGATGTCTTTCGAATAAATGAAAATTTCATTCATATGCCGAGCTTTTCGACCAATCAGAATGTCCAATCGTTATATTCACCTCTGGAAATTCTACTAAATATATATATTTTTCCAGAATCTTACCAATTGTAACAACTCCTTGGAAATCAAAACTCGTTCCGCCATTGACTGACATTTTGAATGACAACCTGCCTGTAACGTGAAGCACGGGCACAGTACAGGATACCCGGATGCTGTTAATATAACTTCCTTTACTTCTTTTCCCGCCCGCAAATTCACAGACGATTACATCCGATGGTTGGTAGCAAGGTCCAGCGATGAAAAGGTTATCGCCACCAAGCATAATTGCTGCATGCGGTGAAACCACGAGCGATCCTAAGCAAAAATGATAAAAGTAGCCTCACATTATGTTGTTGGAATTATTATGAAATGAGTGGAATTAATAATAAAAGCTCACCAGGTCTAACCAGGCAAGCTGAGCTGAAACATGAAACAAGTTCCCTATCTAGGCTAGATTCGATTCGGCTTCTATAATCTCTTATCATTGATATATACTATATCGCAGTTAGGGTTTCATATCACCTGATTGCTAAACCTAAGTGTCTGTAATTGTCCTATGGTGATTTTGAGCGGTGGGGCCATAAAGGGAAATGGTTAAGAACACCGGTAAACCTCAAAAAAGCAAACAAACAGGCTAAGATTTATGTTGGAAGGTCTTTGACCCTGCACATTTTGTTTTATGCTCATTGATTATGCATGAATTACATTATCGCAATGCTTTTATTACATTTAGTTGTATGAGCACACATAACCACCTCTTTAATTTTGCCAGGTTTTGTGCGGGGTCAACCGCCAAAATAACCAACAAAAACCTACAACAACGAAACTTCGCCAGGTTTCATAACCATCTCCCTCTATTAACTATGGTGGGACCTGACTCACACTGCAACATTTCACTTAACAAAACTGCTGCGTCTGTTCACCGCTTATTACATTTCTCCATTCTACGTCTTTAAATTTGTTGGATGCACAGTAGTTGCCAAAACCAATTTTTGCTGAGCTTAGATTGCGCAACAATCAGTTACAATTGTTTCTTATTTCGTTGAGTGAGTTAATTTGTTGTCATGATTTTTGTTTAATTTCTCTCGGGCTGACTTGAGAGCATACTGAAAGAATAACTCTTACCTTTCGTGTTACAACCACCGCTTCAATTTTTGCGTTGTCGATACGGAACATCCACCGACCGGGATTTCCCACATTAGACTGTGTAGGTAGGTTAATAACTTGATGGGTACGAGACTCAGGGATACTGAAAAATCGTCTACCGTCACCAGCATTAAAGCCCACCTGTCAAGAAAAAGGGGCCAGTCATCGATAAATGATACATGACTGCTGTTTTTGATTGTTTGGTTGATGGTTTGTTGGCGGTCGGTTGGTCAGTCGCTGGGTCGGCCAGTCGGTAGTCGCTGAGTCGATCGTTGAGGGTTGGCCAATACTCACCACTTGTTCAAGTCGGTTTTAAGTCGTTCAAGTGGTACGACTCGCACAAGTCGTAAAAAAGGCTTACAATTGGTAAGATTGGTTCAAGTGGTGGGTGTGGTACTTTTCAGTGAAATAAAATAAACTACTACTTGGAATTTGCGCATGTCATTTCAGACTCTTAGAATATTTCAGGCCTAGTTAAGGTAGGGGCTTTGCCAACTCCTACGACTCTTACAACTAGTGCAACTGGTGAACTGTATCTCATTACAGACTCTTAGAATATTTCAGCCCAATTTGAAGATGGGGGCCTCGTCCCTTTCGTAATGAGGGACAGTTCCACCAGTTGCACGACTTGTACGACTCCTACGAGTTCACAGGGTCCCTTAATTAATGAGATGCACTTCCAATACTTGCGACGGAATGACTCGATTTAATTTCATTGAAAAGTACCACATCCACCACTTGAACCAGTCGTACCAATTGTAAGCCTAATTTTACCATTCGTAGGAGTCGTACCACTTGAACGACTTGAATCATAGCCTTCCCGACTTCAACAAGTGGTGAGTATTGGAATGCGTGGAGGGGGCTCGTTTGCTTGTTCTGAACAACATCAATCAACCGACCGGCCAGATAACGATCCAAACGATCAATGAACCAATGACTGACCGACCGGCCGTCCAACTGACCGAATGACATAAAAGTAGCGAACTAAATAATAGGGTTAACATGCCTGAGCATGCCTGTGAGTTGACCTACCTGTGCCGCGTTACCTCCAAGTCCAGTTTTGTTTCCTGAACTGGCCGTACCAGATGTCCAAGTGATTTTGTTATAACTAAATATTACAAACGAATGCTTTCCATTGGAAATTAGGACCGCCTGAAAATTGTTCCTCTGAAATCAAAAGAAGGATAACTTTATGTTTAAATTGACAGGAAGTATCTTGGGGGGTTCGTAATTCGGTTTTTCTTCCTTAAAGGAAAACCCCTAAAAGCTCCTAAACGTCCTCGATCTTGGATCATGGCGAGTAATGATGGAGGTAAAGCCGAGCCATCTCCTCCTCCACTCCCAACTCCCTTCGCACCCCCCGCTCTTAACTGTACGTCCCTGTGGCATTCATTGTTTGCACAAGAACGAGTTCTATCAACGATTATGCTTTTGTCCTGGATTCGTTTCTCCCTTACTTGGCCAATATCAAGCGATCTTGACCGCACACTGTTTTTTTAATAACCCAATTTCTGGTATAATCTACCTGTACAACTTGAGATAGAAAGCCCAGTTTCTTACCTTATTTGTATTGATGCCACTGGCGCCATAAAAAGCTACTTCGTTCTACTTGGCTATAAACAACCACGTGGCTTTGAACTTTGTTTGATCCACAAATTTATCAATGACGTCGTTAGTAGCTTGTTGCAGGAGGTTTGGATCTGTGGTCTCACGGTAGAACACGTTTCCTCCTCTTGTTGTGTGAACATCAGCCCAAAATGGCGCCACTAGCCGACGGTTATCGCCGAGAGGAAAAGCATCTGGCGTAAATTGTGAAACTTGCACCAGAAATGAAATAACACCATTGGTGTTGACCTAAAAGTTTTAATAAATACCAGAAAGAGAGCTGAAATAATATTAAACAATAGTAGATTATGCCGGGAGCACGAGAATTCTATGAGGTGATAGCTGATGAAGCCGAACGCCGAATCAACTTTAATTTCATCCTAAAAGAAATTGAGAGCAGGTCATCCAAATGTTTTAGTGGAGTTCTAACTGAAATTTTCTTTAATTAACCATATGGAATCATTTCTCTACTTTTAAATTGATCACGTGACGCGATAATGCTCCTCGGCGGAGAGACATTAATATTAGTTTTATGATTTTTTTTAAGATACGGAGGCTGGTAGTTTTTCTACTGCCATCAACTACCTTGTCCCACGGACTTGGACAATGTTGAAAATGTTCAGGAGGCCATTGTACGTCATAGTCATGATTTGAAATGAAATACAGTACTCAAAACAATCCGACAATGCATGTCTCTGTCCCACTTTGGACAGGCGGAAGTTATAGCAGAGGATTTAAACTATACTAATAAAAAACGACTGGCTCAAAGTCGTTTAATTATCTACGGAGGAATGCTACCGGGAAATATAATTTTTTGTTCGCACATTTTTTTTAGTTGAGGAATCCATACCATAGCAAAAAACAGAATACATTAAGTAAAACTGAATATAGATTCTTCCCATATGATATATATCTTAAGATAGTCGTTCCAAATTAAATAGTCTCATGATCTATGAAAACGTTCTACTTTGTTCGTTTCGTTCACGGAAGAAAATGCTAGAGTTGCCTTCCACAGAATTACGTACTCGCTTGCCTCAGGTTTCTGGGTTATAGGGGATAGCTAGTGTCTAAGTGTATTGAGCTGCATTGCTTCAAATCGCACGAGCATTTTCCACGCAGAACAGATCAGCATCCTTGTAAGGGATATAGGCGCTTTCATAATAAGTTTTGGCTGGCCTTTCTTTTCGATGCCAACTTCCTGGTACACATGTAAAGTAAAATAAAGATTGTCTACTTACAAAGAGAGAGTTGTGATTCTGGTCGAAAAAAGGAAATTGAATCGAAATCGGCACCGTCCCGGAGCTCTGGTCGTCATTTGCAATTGGTGGAAGAACCTGGTCGCCTTCACTCTGTCTAAAGGGAGAAAAATTCGGAAGTGCAACAGCCTCCGAAGTTAGAATTCTATCACAGGACAGAAGCAAAATTGATATCAGCGCTGAAACAATCTTCATGTTTAGCCAGAGGCAAAGGATGATTGTATGTTGTGATCTGCGTTAAACAAAAATTTAGCATTGCCAGGGATCACCTGAATTCTCGAACTGTGGTAATTGTATTCATCCCACGAGTTGACGGCTTATTGACAAGATAATTTCATTAAATAAATGATCTTGTGACTCGAGTCATGGATCAAAAGCGCCCACACAGTATGGGATTAGGGGATGGAATTATTTTCCACACGAATACAAAATTGTAAGAATCCACTGTTTGGAGGTATCTCAAGAAGAAAGCAATTTTGCCAGATTTCAGGTTTTATGATCTCAGTCATTTGGCAAGGTAAATACTCCATTCCAGAGTAAACGGCCTGACTACAATAGTACCTACCTAACAATTTAAGGGGCAGTATTTCTTTGTTTGCATTCGATATGCGGAATTAATGTGCAACACGGAAGTCATTTTGGAACTTCCAAAATTATCTTTAGAGCAAAGGGAACCTCATAGTAATTTATGTTATGCGTTAATGCCTAGTAGGCCATAAGCTAGGTTGGCGCTTATCTCCGGTTTCCCGCAGTTAATAGACTGAAGGGAATTGCTGTGGAGCCCGTCGACACAGTTCTTTATTGTATATTTGTGTTCGTTTTATTTTTTGGCTTTGACCACGAGCAAAAGATATTAGTTGTTTACTTCTGACTGAGGAACAAACCAATGGAAACATTTTGTTCCTTGACTCATGCGTAGTGCATGAACGCAAAACAAAAAGATCATGCACGTGGACCTTCCAGCTTAAACCTTGACATCTTTGTTTGCTGTTTTCATGTTTGCCTGGCCTCATAATTATTCCCCACTGTTAATATTTCTACTCCCCACTGGGTGTGATAAAAGCCCATCGCAGGGGTTACCCCAAACAGGATTTCCATTTATACAAAAAGGCCCCAGTTGTTCGAAGGCTGGATAGCGCTATCCTCCGAATACATTGCTATCCACAGTGGATAAGTGTTTACAAAACAAACCACGCTAACCACTAGATAGTGATTTACCCGTGCTATCCACCTTTCGAACAACCCGGGCCGGGGTGAAGAGAAGCACTGTGAGAAAAGTGTTTTGCCCAGGAAAACAACACAATGGCCCAGGCAAGGGCTTAAACTCGGGCCGCTCTGTCCAGGGTCCAGCGCTGCAGTAGCCATTACGGCAGCGCATCCCGGAAGTTCAAACTCCCGACGACGCTGATTTCTCTGTCGTAAACGATTGATATCTATTTTAAACGGCCGGTGTCATCGGCGTTGATAACCCAACCTAGAGACGTCATCTTGCAGGGTATGATAGCCGGCCAAGACATTTCTTCTTTGCTCGAAACCTGGACTAGCTTGAAAATGTCTACTTATGTCAACTGTCCTAAAACGGCATCACAAGTTTAAGGAATGGAAACGTGCCACGACAACTCTCTCCTTCAAAAAAGACTCCATTGGTCGGGGCGTTCAATACAAGCGGGGAAAAAAAAGACCCGAGACACTCGTACTTTTATGCTGAAGTACAACAAGTTACCCTGAATTACTTTATAGCAAGGCAAGTGGAGGGAATAGTAGACAGCTATGTTTCGGTACAGAGCATATGACGTCATTTGTTCGGCAAAATCTGTAGGAAAACATTCCTGAACCGGCTTATTGTCAGTTCGGTTGCCGCTGTACTGGGCCCCTTTGTTTCTTCTAGCAACAAAAATGTTCAGTTACACGTACTAGTTTTTGATTGGATAGTCCAGAAAAGGACCGTTGCTGGCGAGTGACATTCGATAGCCTAAGCGAATGTCCACTGTGTTCGTTTCCTGAATTAGGTTAGGTAGAAGGAAGGAGCTCGGGATTCAGTAAATTAATTTCGGAATTTGTCTCTCGACTGCAATACCATTCTTATTGTCACATCTCAAGCTGTTACTTTCATTAGATGGAAATCGTTCGTATGTATATTTGTTAACTCGAAGGTGTTTTCAACCTAAGGCTACGTAACTGAACGTGGTAATGTCCAGCATGCCTATCAGCTTTGCTTTATCTAAGGAAATACTGGCCGGCAGGGTCCATTTCGGTGCAAACAGGACTGATGGGAGGGAAGGACACATGCTGTAATTGTTGAAGTGAGTAAAATGACCATTTTAATTCTAATTGTCTTAAAACTTAAGTCTTTCTATGGTTGTAGCCGATTGATACAATCTGAACAACAAATTTTTACCCGAAATACAGAAAATAAGAACGGTGTATAAACAGTTCTGTTCTTACGTCTAAAAAAGGAACTAGTGTGAATAAATATATAAACTTACCTCGCTTCAGTTCTGTGTTTCCTTAAGAATAGAAGCGTTTTTCCCCTACAATTCCTTACATTTCGACTGTTGCTTAGCGTCAATATTACTGTATGTGTATACGGACGCTCATTTTCCGAGATTGGGGTACTTTGTGGTTTCATTGATCCAAGAGAACAAAAAGTTGCAAAGAAAGCAATGAGTAACTTATACAAAAAAAATGTGGTTCTGTCTAATATTTGAAATACACTGTTTTTCCGACGACCACTAACAGATCGGTGAGGTTTGCGTTCATGGCTATTCTCCTATTGCTTCTCCGCTTTGATTGGCCAAATCTCGTGGCGTTAACCTTCTGATCTGAGATCACTTGTTGATGATGTCTACGCCGGGTTGGTAAATGAAGCAAGGAAGACCAAGTCTTGTTTAATCTCCTTTCCAGCTTGTGAAGCGGCCTGTTCTTTATGACTCTGTAGAGTAAGTGATGTAATCATTGTTGCACCCTTCTATTACCAGAGTGGCAAGATAAGTCAGATCATACAAATGTTTGCATTCTAGCTGAGTAGATTGTTAATGTGAAAGTAAGGTGATATTTGATTTGCAAAAAAACATCTTAGGGTTAAGGTTAGTTTTTAAAAGAAATGGTGGTGTTACGCCGGCTGGTAAGTGAAACATTTGGCGAAGTTGTATAGGGGATCGTATGAACAGGAGTGTAATTAAAGATTTACACTTCTAAAATTGCACGAGCCTTTAAGTGAGTGCAATGTGAAATAATTTTCAGATACCATAAAATCCCACGTTAAAGCCCTGGGCTTGTATGACTTCGTAAGGGGTCTTTTTTGGGGGGAGGGGGGTGGGCGCATATAAGCGGAATAAAAAATGTTTCGAAACGACGAGATGAAACGCATCTGAGAAATGAATTAAAGCTAATAACATAACATTGCATTTATCTAGAGCTAATACCCTATCGCCCAATTAACCTATTACCCTATCACCTATAACCTATAACCTATTACCCTATCACCGTATTAGCCTCTAACGTTCGATTTAAAATTTTGTAATGTTTGTGATGAAAGGCAAAAGGAACGCACGTATACATTAGATGGGCTTATATCAGGGGGGGCGGGGGGTCGCTTATATCCGAAACAATATCTTTGTTAGTAAATAAAAGAGCTTATATCCGGGAGGGGTTATAACCGGGGGGCTTTAACGTAGGACTTTATGGTATGACGCGTTGTTTAAATCACTAATTGCTCTTAGGCTATGTTCACAATTGGTGCCCGAGCGCTTTCCGCCGGCATGATTCTCGCTGGGCACTAATGTGAACACACTTTTTTAATAAGCGATGACTTATGACGTCATCGCTTAATGCAAGCATAAGACACTCCTTTGGATAAGTGATGTCGCGCTTACGTCGCGCACAATTTAACCTGAATCGAAGCGAGGAGAACAGGGAACTAAACCCGTTTCCTTACAAACCGCCATTTTGAATGCTAAAAGCCGTTGCCTCAGGGTCTTAAAATAACTGAGGAGAATGTGCTGCCTTTGTAATTGAAATGGTTAGACGTTCAAGTCTTCTGACAAGGATTATAAACCGTAGGCCCCGTCTCCTGCATCTTCAACGTTACATGGTTAGCAGGGGACGTTAATTAAAGAACCCATGGACACACGAACGTAGTTCCCGGTCTTGATGTCCGACCTTGTCTCACGGGTTAGTGCTTCTCATAGGATTAACTCCATTGCACCTGAGAGGAGAGGCACTGTAAAGAGGGGCATATGGGGTAAGCAAAATGTGGTACACAAGAACAAAGATAGCCAAAGAATGTGTATTAATAATTTATTAGTTATTAATAAACCCTGGTACATTCACCCTTCCTTTTCACTCAAACCTTCAAAGTCACACATTTGTATTGTCCACGCACAAGCGCTGTTTGAGTTTGAACAAAAATCAAGAATAATTTTAAGGTTAATCAAAATTTGTAACCGTAAACTCTAGAACAAATTTTGTAATCCACGATCCATTCATGTTTGTGTTAGCTATAGCCTTAGGCTACATGGCCTGCCATAAGAAATGTTTCAGGGGTGTCGGGAAGGGCTTATTCGAGGTATATGCTGTCTTAAAATCCTCTAAAGTATTGAGGGCAGGATCGATCTTTGTGCAATTTGTTTAAGAAGTTGTTTTTTTAATTTGTGCAGGACTGTTTGTTTTCTTGTTGTTGTTGTTTCTTCTTTACATTGCCAGTTTTCATGTGTTTTCCAAGATTTTCGCATCGTTTTGCATAATCTTGTTTCTCTGTTTTTTTTTTTAATCTGTGTGGGATTCTTTTTTTCAGAGCAGAGACCCCTTTTTGTAAATGGGTGAGTACCGTTAAAGAATTTTCTTTCCATAAATCATTTTGAAACCCTATCAGTAGAGCTTACCGTAATAATTCGATTTATCTCCCGGGGAGTTGATTTTCTTCGGGTAGCTCAAGGGATGGGACGCTTATTTCGTTTTGGACATGTACATCTGAGTGTCATACCCTGGGAAGGACTCGCAGATAACAAAAATCGGGTGTGCTCGTTGGAAATTTTCGAACGAACCCCTAAGAGGTACCAAGATCCTGTTTTGTGAGCGTTGTTCCCGCTAAGGAGCTTTTGAGGCTGATCACCCTAAGAGGAACCAAAAAAACTTTTTTAACCCCTTAAGAGTGCGACAAGCAACCCCATTTTTTTATATGGGAGTACAGCTGAAGCATTCCTTTCCTCTCTAAATGAGAGTCATCCATCTGTCAGCTTCAGCATGGAACTTGGCGAACACGGTAAACTTCCTTTCCTGGGAACGGACATCAAGAAATGCAATGGTGGCCTGGAGACAAGGGTGTACAGAAACCCAACTGACACCGGATCATTACTTCATTACAAGAGCCACGTCGACATTAG